>NC_088921.1:72200000-72520000 GCF_038396675.1 Hydra vulgaris | reverse complement strand
ATTCATGTTAGATTCTGTATATGTATGCATATATAAACATCATTATGATCAACATAATCATTATAATCGTTATCATCATCATCATCATCATCATCATAATCATCATCATCATTTTCTACTGAAGCTGCTACCTCTCTACATGCTAATACCTAAATTTCTTTAATCTTTTCTAACAAACATTGTTTCATACAACATTTTTTTCTAATCTGTCTTATATTATGCCTCTTTTTCTAGTCTTGCTAGAGTCACCCTACACATCCATCACATCATCTTCTCTTTCAGCAAATACTACACCATATAAATACTTAAGTTTATATAACAATAAAAGGATATTGTATGCGAGCATCTAAATAAATAGCAAACATATATATTTATATCCATAATATGTATGCATAAAGTGCATCTTGGAAGCTTTTGTTCCTTAAAGAGTAAAAGTTTGGAAGTTTTTAATACTTCTCCTCAATTTTAAATCAAGTCTCATTCTACTCCACATTTTTCACCATCTTGAGCATTTGCTTTAATAAATATTAATCATTTTTTCAATATTTATTACAGAACATCTCGCTTAAGAACAAATCTCCTTTTATTATTGCAAGAAGCGAATGTAAAAAAGTCCTGTTTGATGTTAAGCTCGTTTATTCTCATTTTATTTGTATCTTATATCGGATGTTAGGTTTTAGAGACTTTTGGTTTGTCTTCAACAATGTCATTAACTAAAGTCTAACATTTAATCTCTAATTCATGGGATTAATCTTTTTACTTCTCCCTAGAATAAAGCAGAGTCATTTTCAAAAAAATCTTACTCTAATTTGACTCTTGAATATAATGGCCATTGTTAACCATTATTAAGCATCGGAATCACTCAGGTTTTTAATGCTAAGGTTAATTCTCAGTTCACTTCTACAGTTTGTGCTCTAGAATAGATTTTGATTAAAGTCTTAAAAAGCGTTCTCCAGAACTAACTTTAACTTTTGCCAAACTTTTAAAAAGTGCTAAATAAGGGGTTCCAATTTTTCAAAACTCTATAAAACATTTTGACCTCTCCAACTATCTTACGATTTTATATTCACTCTATTATTAGTCTCTAAGGCTTGCGGTGGCATATGGGTTTAAATTTTGGACTTAAACATCACAATTTTTGTTAGACATCACAACTCATTTATTTATTGCAAAAAATTATTGCAATAATGTAGGCATACTTATATTGACAAATAACAATCTTCTTACTCTTAGACAAAGTCTAAACGCACATTGTAAATGTAATTAGAACTGCTTTATCTGCCAAGCTTGAGCCACTCTTCCTTTGTTGAAAGGTTGCATTTCTATCTTTTTTCTACAAATACAATCATAGTCTATAACTCTACTCCTAATGCTTTAACATGCTTATTATAAAATTCTAAGCCTTTATCTACCCATATTTTTTTACACTTTAATTTTTTACCCAGTAGGCACAGGACCTAAATAAGACGTCTTTTGAACGTTCAAAAGACGTTCAAATGACGTCTTTTTTACGTCTTGTGCCCACTGGGTAAGATCTTTTGATTTTTTACCTTCGAATCCATGGAAGTTCGAAGAATTTTTAAATAAAATATTTAGAGCATTAGCAACATCAACTTCAGTTTTACTCTTCAATGGAACAATCCATCCATACTTTGAAAAAACATCTTTCACCATTAGTAAGTATTTTATACCGTCGTTGAATTTGGAGAAAAATTGCATGTCAACTAAATCAGCAGCCCATATTTCATCGATTCCATTTACAAACAGTTTTCTTTTTCTGAAATGTTTTACAACTGGTTTATGAAGTTCGTTTGCAAGTTCGTCAGTCCATTTTAAGTTTTTTTTTTGATCGATTGTAGTTTTTTTGAATTTTTTTAGATCCTTCAGATCCATGATAATTCTTTGATTTTTTAGATCCTTCAGATCCATGGAAGTTCGAAGAATTTTAAAACTTTTTTCAACACCTTATTCATATGGGTTCAAAAAACCTACTTCGGGACATTTCATACCTAATCTAAACTTAGATTTAAATGTTATAATAGGTTTTATAATACCTCGTTCAATTCTTTCACGAGTTGTTGATTTTTTTATTGCATCCATTTCTTCAATCATAATTCTATCAGCTTTATTTCTATTTGCAGTGTCTGTCAAGTGTTGATAAGCAAGGTCATGATGATAAGCTGCATTATCAACTCTATCTATAGATTTACTCCATTCTTTAAATGCATCAGTAGAAGTTAATTGCTCATCTAAATTAGTACCTGGACCAGCAAAGTTCATTCCAGATAAATGCATTTCACCAGGGACTATGCCTATGGTAATTTTAATTTTTTAGTTATTAAATTATTTGGACTCACTAAATCACCTCCTGTTTTAGGTCTTTCAGACTTATTAGAATTAGATCCTTCGGATATGTGCAAAGTGGATGATACAAATTGAGTTTTTGTTGTTTCACAAATAGCGCAAGTTCCACGTAACATAGTTCTATTATTTTTGCTCACGACGCTTCGCTGGTCTAGTGTTTTTGTTTTGTTTCTACATTTGACATAGTACATTTTTATATATATAGAAATTTTTATATATAAAATATAAAAATCTTATATATAAAAATGGACATAATAGATTTATCATTGAATGAAAATAAAAAAAGGAAATAATAACTTGTTACCAAAAAGTATAAGAGGCGTCATTGTTGGAAAGTCAAGTTGTGGAAAAACTACTTTATTATTGAATTTACTTTTGAAACCTGGTTGGTTAGACTATAATAATTTAACAGTTTTTGGAAAGTCTCTTTTTCAACTAGAATACAAATTATTAAAAAGATCTTTTGAAGAAAAATTACCAAAAGAAGTTCTTCTTAATCTATTTAGGTTTCAAATGCAAATTCAGAATTTGTAATTGAAGAAGTTTCAAAAAATTTGAAAGATAAAGCAGATATGGAATGTAAGTTTTTTGAAACAAAAGAAAATGTACCAAATCCTGAGGATCTTGATATTAACAAGAATAATTTGATGATATTTGATGATCTGCATTTAACAATACAAAATAAGTGTGAAAAATATTATATAAGAGGAAGACATAGTAATGTAGATTGTTTCTATCTTGCACAAAATTATTTTGAGTTACCTAGGATAACTATAAGAGAAAATACAAATTTCATATGTTTATTTCCACAAGACGTAAAGAATTTAAATCACATTTATAATGATCATGTTTCCATTGATATGACAAAAGATGAGTTTAAAAATTTTTGTAATAAAACTTGGTCAGAACCTCATGGATTTGTTATTATAGATAAATCTTCTAAAATAGATAATGGAAAATATTGAAGTGGATTAGATAATTTTTATTTTCCATCTAAAGTTTAAAATAACTATTTTGTATATAAAAAAAGGTATATAATATTTAATGATAAAAGTAGTCATATAAAAGAGAAGTTTGCTCCTATTATACAACTAAGTGAAGATAAAGATTATAAAATGGCATTAGTTGGTCTTGATACATTCTACAGTTTTCCAAATGTTGATTCTTCAAATAACAATTTTAGATATAGTTCAGATAATGGATTAACTTGGATAGATATAAACATTCTAGAAGGTAGTTATGAGATTGATGATATAAATAAGTATATTGTGGAAAAAATTACTGAAAATAGTAAAATTATTAATGGAGTTAAAACTAATATTATATTTTCAGCAGATAATAACACATTGAAAACAACTTTAAATATTGAAGCTGGTTATAAAGTTGATTTTACACCTACATATTCAATTAGATCTACTCTTGGTTTTACCAGTCAAGTATATTCAAAAGTATCTCATGAATCAGATAATATAGTAAACATTTTAAGTATTAATAGTAAAGTGTAACAAATGATATAATAGCATCATCCTATGTAAACGGAACAACAGAAAACGTTATATTTTCATTTTTTCCAAGTGTAGGTCTTGGATATAAAATTATTCAAGAACTATTAAACTTAATTTACTTACCAATAACACTAAAAACAATTTCAAAGATGGAGACTAAATTGGTTGATCAAGATGGAAATCTGATAAATTTACGAGGAGAAAAATTAGCTATTAGATTTCATATAAGAGAGAAAAAATAGTCTTATATAACAAAATGAGTAAATATACTAATATTAAAGTAAATATTTCACAGGGGCAATTGGGAAAAATTGAAAAAGCAATTGATGAAGATAGTTATGGAGCTATTATTAAATTATCGCATTCAGATCTTAATGGTAAGGATGCATTAGCAGTAACAAAAAGACAATTGAATAAAATTACAAAAGCATATGAAAATGGTACGGGTGTAATAATAAAATTAAGTAAAGCACAACTGTTGCACCATTCTAAAATAGAGGGTGGATTTATTGGTGCACTTTTACCTTTACTTGGTACTTTAGCATCAAGAGTTATACCATCACTTGCAACAGGACTGCTTTCAGGAGTAGGCTCAGCAGCTGGATCAACTTTGATTAATAAAATTGCTGGAAATGGTATTGTGTACATGATGGTGATGGTCTGTACTTACGTGCTGGAAATGGTTAAACTCCCACAGGTTCAGGTTTATTATTAGGACCGAATTCTCCATTTGCTAATATTCCATTTTTAAATATGATTCTTTGATTTTTCTTGTAAAAACTCAATATAAAAATTATAATAAAATTTATATATAATAAAATGTATAATAGCATGCCAGTGCATAAATTTATAAACAAATATAAAAAACCCAAAACATCTCCTATAGTTTTTAAACCACATAAAAATGTACAGCATTCTGCAATATTCAAAAATGGAAGATATGATGTATTTGCGCTTCAAGACATTAATATAAAATTTTTATCACAGCAAAATGTTGTTTTAAAGTTTGGCTTATTTGTAAGAAAAGGTGTTGCATTAGTTTTATTAAAACATGAACTTAGATTTAAAATGTTAAGTTAACAAGATTGTATAATAGTAGAGTCTGTTGATGATATTATAGTTACAATTGTAAATAATTCTTATTCTGATGTGTTAATAAAAAAAGGAGTTTTTATTCTGTTAATTTTTATTTTTTTTATTAAAAATGGAATGCAATAATATAATGTACAATAACATGTATTCAACTCTTCCTAATGCACCTGAAGAAAAATCTATTATAAAGAAGATCAATCATATCGGTTACAAAAAATTGGCGAGATTCAAAACAAAATAGAAAAGAAGAAAGAAAAGAGAATAACGCTAAGTAAAAAATATCATAGAGCTGTAAAAATAGTTTCTGCAATTGATAATGCATTACTAGCAAGCACTATGGCACTTGAAACTATTGGAATTTGGTTTTTTATCAACAATAATTGCATATATATATATATATATATATATATATATATATATATACATACGTATATATATATATATATATATATATATATATATATATATATATATATATATATATATATATATATATATATATATATATATATATATATATATATACATATATATATATGTATATATATAAATATATATATATATATATATATATATATATATATATATATATATATATATATATATATATATGTATATATTTATATATATATATATATATATATATAGATATAGAGAGAGAGAGAGAGAGAGAGAGAGAGAGAGAGAGAAAGAGAGAGAGAGAGAGAAAAAGAGAGAGAGAGAGAGAGAGAGGTTGCCGCTATTGGTCGATATGTATAATTTTTTTTTCTTAAATCGAGTGATAATATTGAAATTTATATTTTTCTTAAATGTGAAAAATATAAATTTCAATATTATCATTCGTTTACCGCCCCTCCCCTTTTAGCCTAAGATTAAAAGGTGTAAAAATTTTATTATAACCATTTCTATGGAGGTTCTGAAGACCCTCACTTAATAAAAAACATTCGGTTTAAAAGACTTCAAACCTTGCGGTCACTGTGTACAATGTTCACAACATAAGTTAGAGTCGGCCTAATTAAAATTTATTTATAATTGAAATTAATTATCATAAAAAAACAAAAATCAAAGTTTTTTTATATATTTTTTGAAAAAATATAAATAGTTCAATAAAGTTTTTCCAGCAAAAACTAGTTTTTCAGATTAATTTGAAAAACGCAACACCAACTGGGCATTCATTTAAAAACTTCGCCATTCGCTCACTTTTTAAACAAAGCTGCGTCTCATTCATATTTTGTGTGTAAGTTAGTTTACTATTATTCTTTCTGATTTTCGCAATAAGATCAATAATAAAATCAATTTCACTTTCATTCGGGCGAAAATAACTTGGTTTTGTAGCAAAACGACCACACCTTTAAAAATATAATTAAAAATATAGTTCAAACTTAATACTTATTCATAAAGCACTATGAAACATAATTTTAAACAGTTAATGAAACGGCATAATATAATAAACGTATAATACATAGTTTCCTTTGTGTAGCACTCACATAAAAAAGCAAACGTACATACATTCATTATACATTCATACATGCATTCATACATACATTCATACATATTTACATACATACATACACACATACATACATACATACATACATACATACATACATACATACATACATACATACATACATACATACATACATACATACATACATACATACATACATACATACATACATATTTTCTTAACGGGCCCTCAAATTAATAACTTCTTCAAAATTAATTTTCATAGTCATTTCGGCTTCAATAGATAAAACTCCTAAGTCGTTTAATGATTTTGTCTCATTGTTGATCTTAATACATTTTTTATTCTCTTCAACTTGCTTAAAGATCTTTCTACTTGGGCAACTGTCACTGGAGTTGTGCAAAGTAGCCTTATTGCAATTATAATGTTTGGAAACAGCACATCTAGTTTGTTTTTTCTAATTTCATTTAACATTTCAACGGGGTGTATTTTGTATATAGGCATCGTTAATTGATTTTAAATGTAGTATTTCATCTCTAAGATGATCATCAATATTATTTTCTTACATTTTTTGCATTTTCTTGCATTTTTGTGCAAAGAACATCCAGTTTTATTTTTTAATATTTTCCATCTGTGTGGGCTACTACAAATATATTGTACAATTTTTGTATAGTGCCGAAAAATCTTACAACATGAATACAAGATTCTGCTGCATAAACACCACATAAATTTAAACTATGACATGCACAAGGAGAAAAAATTGCTATTGGATTAATTTGCAAAATGCGAGCTTGTGCATCTTTATACGATCCACTTATGTTAGATCCGTTATCATATCCTTGTGCGAGACGGTCACTTTTAGAAATATTATACCTTTGTAGCGTTTCAAGAATTAAATTAGTAATATCTTCTCCAGTCTTCTTATTGCAGAAATCTTTCTGCAATAAGAAGACTGCAAATGCAAGAAATCTTTCCATAATTTCAAATTTGGTGGATATAATAGTAACGTACCGTAAAATAAATGTAGTTTGTTCTATATGCGCAGAATCGGGTGTTGCGTCTTCAATAAGAGAAATAATACTTCATAGTTTCTCTTTCCTTTAAAATACAAGTTCTCAAGTAATCTGCACAGCATGATATGAATTCATTTTGAATGTTTGGCGATAAGTTATATACTTGCTATCTCTGCTTTTCCATTTGTGTCTGCTTTACGTTTTTTAAATGTTCTTCTAAAAGCGGATTGTAATGACGTAAAGTTCTAATAATCCTAGAAAATTTCTATTGTTCGAATCTTGAATCAATTGAGTAACACCTCTAAAGGCCAATCCACGCTCTGCAAGAAACAAAATTACATCTAATAATCGTTTTAATAAATCTTTCCATTTCTGTGTCTCATTTTGTAATTGTTTTACTATAAAGCAATCAATTGTGGTATGTTTATTATTATTTTTTTCTTAATTTTGCCACTGGATATAACAAGATTTATGATTACTAGATTTTTCATGGTCAGGTATTCTGTCATGTAATTTTTTGTACCCTCTATTAACCTGCCAACCACTTTCTGTAGCAAAAATTGATCTTTGCTCATGAAATTTATAAAATAAACGCCAAGGAAAACAAAACAAAGCTTTTATAGATTTGCTCCAAACTAACCAATCACGAGGAACTATTTCCTTATTTTTTAAACGAAAGTTTAACAAATAGGTAGGGAATTGACAACCGTATTTATCTTCAGGAAATGTTATTGAGTGTGGTTCTGGACCTCTTAGTATGGCATCTTCTACCTTTTTTGGTGTTACATTTACGTTGTTCCAATATTGATGGTGGCACAGTCGGTATACAAAGAAAGTGTCGAAATATCAGATTGTGTGGAAATTCCAACAAATTCCGTTTCATTCCTTGCGCTAATGAGTCCGAATCAATATCTTCATTATCGCAATAGTCATCGTTCTGTGTTTTTGAAGAAATTTTTAACCCAAAATTTTCTATTGTTCTCATTCCTCTAGAACTTTCTTCATTTCTTTTTTGTCGCTCCTTTCGTTTTTCTTATCCAGATTTATGGCGAGAAATCATATTCTGTATGTCAGAAATTAAAACGTAGCTCTTTATACAGAATTTTTAAATAAATAATGCAAATTAAAGTTTACGAATAATAACATTTTTTTAATAATATTAATATTTGAATAATAATATTTTGTATTTAACGTAATTGTGGTATATCAAAAGTTTTAATTTAACAGATATATGTTATTTACAAAGTTTACGAATAATAACATTTTTTTAATTCTAATAATATTTGAGTAATAATATTTTGTATTTAACGTAATTGTAATATAACAAAAGTTTTAATTTAACACGTAACGGGTACACACCCTGTAAATATCCATGGCTAACATCACCCGAAAGGACCGAACAAATCCTTTTAGATGGGCATTATATAGACCTAGTGTGAACATTTAGAGCTTTTTTTAAAATCTTTTAACTACGTCCGAGCCATTTTTTTCATTTTTAAGTTATATAGTGAAAATAACCAAAATCCAAGATTTTCCAAAAAAACAAACAGCTCAAAATCATAAATTACAGTGATTTTTTTAAGTTGTAGGTATATAGAGATCATAATAAAATAATTTTAAGTCATTTCAAACATCCAAAAGTTTGTCAGAGCCATTTTTCTCATTTTAACGTTCTATGGTAAAATAACCACAAAGTGTAAAATTCCATAAAGTATATTTTCACAACTTGCTTGGTCTGGACAATATTTATGATAAAAAATAAACAGATTCTTACATATTGCAAATTTGAGACTAGAATTAAAAGCTTTCTTCACAAAATGCATAATCCGAAAACAGTTTTTAAATTTCTCAAAAAATTCTAAAATTTACAATTTCTAATTTTTTTTAGTCCAAAACATATATTTCTGAAAAAGTTGAGTTTGTAGGTGTTGTTTGTTACAGATGCTTGCTGTTATAGTCAACAACACAATTGAAGATTTGTTTTCCATATTCTGGATGAGTTGGGATGCGCTTGTACCGCTCCCAGTGAACCCTGAACCTTGAATGCATTGCTTCGGTTGCTTGTTCGCTGAAGATTCCGAGGGAAGTTTGATGTTTTTCTACAAATTCAGAAACATGGTAGAAAACAGCATGGACCTTAGGTGTCACCGATATTGGCAAGAATAGGAAAGAAGTTTTAAACTTCTGAATCGTTTCTTTATAATTTTCCTGCAGAGTTGTTCCAAAGCATGAAGTGACAACTTCTTTGAAATGTCTTAGAGTTTCAATGAAACCAAATGCTTGATAGGCACAAGCTTTATCTGCCATTCTTTAGAGAATGTCAAGGCAAAAGCTTATGACATTCATTGCCAGCAAAGTGTCCGCCATGGTATGGCTGGAGCTGAATGTGCTGCAAAGTTGGCCATTCTTTGGCACCAGGCCATAACTCAGAAAGATTCTTGAAAAGATGATTGACAATTCCAAGAAGAAGATGGAGTTCCATTAGTGGAATCACATCCAAAATGAGTGTTGAGTCATCCATTTTAATCAGTGGTGGATGGATTACATTGTCAAAATCTTTTGCTGATTTTGTATCCGATCCAGCTGCAACATAGGCTTCAAATCTCTCCTTGATTGATCCGAAACTTCTGGATGTTCCACATTCTGAGAGATTGTCAGAATCAATGTTGCACCAGCAACAAGGGTGTTTGCTTGAATGGGATTGAATTCCGCAAATAATGTTGGCCATCTTGAGATCGCATGAAATGCAGAAAGAAACATCATTTAATTGAATGATGTTCATCATCAATTTGACGTTCTCATATGTTTCAGAAACATTTTCAGCGATGGCAACTATGAGCTGCCGTTTGACACCTGGGTCTGGGGCAGATGAACTTGTCAGCAAGCGAAGACTTTTTTGTTGAGGACTTCTTGTTTCATCATCTTCATCAGTTACCTTGATAACTGCTAAGCTCATTTTCAAGAATGATCCTCCTCCATCAATGCCAAGATTGACTAAATGATTGGAGCCGTATTCCCTTGACAACAACACCTTGTTGGTTAAGTCCTCAAGATTTTTGCAGTGAATGATTGTTCTCTTCTCTTCAGCTTTTCCTTTTTCTGCTGAAATGTTGACAACTGATAGTTGAAAGAAATCAATCAACAATTTTCCTACAGCAGCAAACTTTTGCTGGAAAAATGGCTCAACTAGTCGAGTTTCTGTTGCTTTGTTAAGTGTTGAGGCAAGTTGTCGCATTCCCGTGTTGGATAGTCCTGTGTTCAACTGAACATTTAACAAGCTTTGCATTGTAAGTGTTGAACTGGTTGATTTGCGTGCAGATGCTGGGCCTAAAAAGCAAATGAAATAAATTTAACAACTTTTTGTTACTTGTGAATGATTACAACAACAATAGTTATGAGTAAAAGTGATTCCCACAGAAGTTTATTATTACCTGGTGTTAATGGAAATAACTGCCCTCCTCTTGCTTGACTCAGCCGGACAGTTCCTCCAGGAGATGCATCCTTTGAGCTGATGATGGCAGATGCAATTTGCTCAGCACCAACAGGATCTGACTGGACCAATACTTGCAAGTTTTGGTGTCTTGTTCCGATTGTGCATGAATGTCTGAAACCTCTTGCAAGAATGGAAAAACATTGTGCGCATCTTTTCTCTGATGACTGTAAGCGGGACTTTGGTGAAGGGCCAGGCTTAGAAGATTCACCTTGGTCAAGGTTTCTGTTCTGTTCTTTTGGTGCCAAGGGATGTTTCTGGTTGAGCTTGAGTTTTGCTATTTGGCAAATGAGGCAGTCACATGGACCAGATGTTCGTGTCAAAGGCTTGACAATGATTACAGAGAAGTTGTAGATTGCAGGAAGTGAAACACTCATGTCCCCAGCATCTCTTTTTTGCAAGAGAGTTCGGCAAGCATTGCAAATAGCCTGTGGGACTCTTTCATCTGCAAAGTCAATGTCTGTTTTCAACAATTTGTGAATTCTTCCAATGATAAAGTCATTTAACTCTCGGTCTCCTTTCCTCATGCAAAGAAAACAAACAGACTTTCTGCATTCTTCATGTGTTTTTGCTTTATTTGGCATTTTTGATGCTTTATGTCTTCATTTTAAAAAATGATCTTCATTCAACAAGGAAAAATAATTATGAATGTTTTTTATTTCATAAATTTCATAATAATCTTTTTGTGTACACAATTTTTTTGTGTACATAATCTTATTGTGTACTTCATGCCAATGGAAGGGGATGACATGAAGGATCTAACCCTTTTTAATTTGAAAAGTTAGTGCATGCGTGCGTGTGTGCATGTGTACATGTACATAAAATCATTGCTGATGCTTAGTCATTACAAAGTAACTAAATTCAAATGAAATTCATTTTTTTTAATTTCCAATAATTATTTGACCTTCTGGGATGTTTGAAATGACTTAAAATTATTTTATTATGATCTCTATATACCTACAACTTAAAAAAATCACTGTAATTTATGATTTTGAGCTGTTTATTTTTTTGGAAAATCTTGGATTTTGGTTATTTTCACTATATAACTTAAAAATGAAAAAAAATGGCTCGGACGTAGTTAAAAGATTTCAAAAACAGCTCTAAATGTTCACACTAGGTCTATATAATGCCCATCTAAAAGGATTTGTTCGGTCCTTTCGGGTGATGTTAGCCATGGATATTTACAGGGTGTGGGTAATGCGGAAGTTATCGGACAAAATAAAAACGTCAATAACTTATTTATAAATAAAAAAGCAAACTACTATTATATTTTTTTTAAATAAAGCATTTATCTTTTAATAAAAATATATTATTTTTTATATGAAAAAACACCACCATCTGCCATTGATCTCAATTTTGACGCCTTTCATATGCGGCTGTAAAAAGTTTAAATCAATTTCTTGTAGTTTTAGTTTAATGCGATCATTCAAAACTTGCTCTGTTGAAGCTTGCCAATCTCCCTCGTAAACCTTCTGTGCCAAATGTGCCCAAAAATTTTCAATTGGTCGTGCTTGAGGCACATTTGGGGGATTGGATACGTTATCAACGTAATAGACTTATTGGTCCATCCAATTTAGAGAATCTTTAGAATAATGAGAACTTGCTAAATTTGGCCAAAATAAATAGTTAAAGTCTCCATGACACTTGTGAATAAATGGAAGAAGTCATTTTTCTAAACATTCATTAATATAGATTGATGAATTGATCGCTACAGCCTTGGAAGTGCGAAACAATGGCTCGGACATACCACGGTCAGATATGGCTATCCACATTAATAATTTTTTTGGAAATTTCTCTTTTCCTATAAAACGAACACTTTCTGGGCATGTCTTTTTTTTGTTTGTATAGTATCCAGAATTTCTAGGCATGTTGTCCCCTGCAAAACAAAAGTATTTTTCGTCATCGATGACTAGAAGAGATTTTGTGTTATAGAGTTGGTTAACTAGTTCCCTTCTTCTTTTCTTTGCCTTTATTTGTTGTTCTATAGTGTATTTTGGAGTCTTTTCATGTTTTTTATATTTAATATTCATTTTTTTTAACTACCAATTGTCGATTGATTAACATCGAATTTAATACCTATTTTTCTCTGACTGACCAATTTTTTATTGTTTACAAGTCTCATTAATTCACTTTTTTTTCTCTAGTCCAGGATGTCGGACGACCAGGGTACTTTCTATCAGAAAACGATTGAACAGTTTCAAGTCTTTTAAGGTTATCATATATTGTACTTCGACCAAATCCTTTTTTTTCAAAATGATTTACGATTTTTTTTTTTAATATTAGGTTTATTTACAAAAAACATTTTTAATCGCTTTCGAAAAGATTCTCGTTCAGCTGCATTTAACCTCATTTTAAATAATTGTGTTTCAAATAATAAAGTTTATATTTTATAGAACGTTTACGTCTACACATAAAACCATAAAAACTAATTGTTATGCTCAAATAATGAAATTAGGATTTGTCCGATAACTTCCGCATCACCCGTTGTATGCTATTTACATAACTAAAATTAAAAATATACGCCTACAAAAAACATCAGCAGTGTCTAAAACGAAAATTTTAAAATGCAGCATTAATGAGTCATCAAGTTATGCTATCTTTACAACAGTTAACGTTTTAAAAGAAAATTATCAAATGAAAAGTTAACAACGTCGATCGAAAAAATTCGAATTTTTAATTTTGATTGAAATTCAATTGAAAAAAATTCGATTGAAAAAATTCGAATTTTAATACAGTACAATCTCTCTAATTCGAATCTCCCTAATTCAAAAACCTCCATAATTCGATTAAATGCAAAGTAATGCGTTTAAGAAAAATCAAATTTCTATATTTCGAAAATCTGTCTAATTCGAAATTTTATTTTTCCCATAAAATTCGATTTAGAGAGATTCTACTGTATTGCAAAAGAAAAGTAGCATGAATAAAAAGAAGCATATTTGTTAATAATCTTAAAGACAAAAAATAAGTGATGAATAAATAAGACTTCATGAAGAAAATATATTTGTACACACCTGGGACCCCGGGAATCTTCCTCGTCTACCCCCTCCCTCCTCTCGGCGGCCATGCATACATACATACATACATACATACATACATACATACATACATACATACATACATACATGCTGGACCGGATTAAAGGGGGGGGGGGGCAACCGGAGCGCTAGCCCGGGGCCCCCACAAAAGGGGGGCCCTTAAAAATTATGAAAAAAAAGTTCAATGACATGCCTTAAATAAGGGTAACGATAAAAATAGAGGTATAAGTTATTAAATTAAATGTAAGTAATCTCTAAAATACAAAGTTTACATAAACTTTATATTAAATATAATAACTTATTATATTTAATATAAAGTTTATAAGGTAAAAAAAGATCTAATCTTTGAATAAAGTGAAATACGTACTGTGGCTCAAAGAAACTAGTAAATTAGCACGCATTTGATAGCTTTTATAAGTTCATCCATATAAAATATATCTTATAAAATCCATATAAAAATCCATATAAAAAGTTCAAAATTTGGGTCAAACTTCTATTGGATAGCATTTATTTTCAAATATGCGTTAGGAACAGCTTTAGCATTAGCTGATCATCAACATTTTAAACAGTGATACAGAGTCTCAAAAAAAGACTTCGGTTTTAAAAGTCATATAGGGTTTAGGGATAAAGTCAGGAAGGACATATTGGGTTATGAAATTTTCATATCTCTAATATATATATATATATATATATATATATATATATATATATATATATATATATATATATATATATATATATATATATATATATATATATATATATACATTTTGGGCAGAGAACTACCTCGTTGTTGTAAAATTGTGATCAAGATACCCTAAAGAAATATTCAATATCACAGAAACAGGAAAAACCTGATGGCTTAACCTTTTTTCGGAAATGTACCCCAAATTTGTTCCTACGAAAAACAACAAATAGTGAAACATGTCAACGTAATTGGTTGTGCTTTTCCTCACACACAGGAAAAGTAAACTGCTTTATTTGCAAATTAACTGGGTCTAAAAGTATCACTACTAATTTTTCAAGTTCTGGCTTTTGCTATTGGAAACATGCCTCAGTGCGTGTCAGTGAACATGAATCGTCTAAAGGCCATCTCGAAGCAATTATAACTTTGGCACAGCGTGGCAAAAAGTCTGGAGGAATTTACCATGAGCTAACAAAGCAGGAATTTGAAATATGTGTGTACTGGAATCAAATACTGCAACATGTAATAAGTACTATAAAGTTTATTGCAGAACGAGGGTTAGCTTTTCGAGGTGATTGTTGGATCACCACACAATGGGAATTATCAAGGAATTTTAGAACTGCTGAGTGAATATGACACTTTTCTTGCTGCTCACATTAAGATGCATGCGAATAAAGGAAGAGGCCATACCAGTTATCTGTCTTCCACTATTTGTGAAGAAATTATAAATTTGATGGGCTCACAAGTTTTAAAGTACATTTTCTGTTCTATCAAAAAATCAAAGCATTTCTCGGTATTTGTTGATTCTACACCAGATGAGGCTCATATTGATCAGCTAACTATTACAATTCGTTACATGGACATGGAAAAGTTAATACCGAACTAACTTTTATCCCTAATACAGGTCACACTGGTCGTGAAATGACAGAGGCATTATTAAAATATCTGGAATCCAATGGAATCAGTTTGCATGACTGTCGAGGTCAATCATATGACAATGCTAACATGAGCGGTAAATTGTGCGGAATGCAAGCTTTGATAAAGGAACAAAATGACCTATGCATTTATGTCCCATGTTGTGCACATTCGCTGAATTTAGTTGGTAAGGCAGCAGCAAATACATGTTTAGCAGCAGTGAAATTCTTTGGCTTTGTTCAAGAAGTGCACGTCTTTTTCACAGCATCACCTTCACGTTACCAAATCCTAACAGAAGCGAAATTGTGCGATATTCATTGTTTTGGAATGAGATATTGGAGCGAATCAACGCTAAAAACAAGATACTCCAGTGTCCTGAAATAGTATTGCAGTCTGCAGTAGATGCCCTTACTTCACTGAAAGCATTCGTGGAATCAAAACGAGAATGTTTTGCTCAATATGTAGAACGTGCAAAGAAATTATCTGGTTTAACTGAATATTTACGTCCTCAGTGGAATAGAAATGTTCGCCTCAATCCATTGGTTTATGAAACTGGAGATGAAGTTCAGCAATCCCCAAGTGATCAGTTTCGCACAACAAGTTTTATCCCAGTGATTGAACAATTTAATGTCTCACTTAAAGACAGAATAAATGCTTACAAGAATGTATGTGAGTATTTTGGCTTTCCGAATTGCCTTGATGAAATGAAACCAAACAAAATAATGGTGTCTGCGAACAATTTGGTTAACAAGTACAACCCTGACCTTGAAGAAAGTCTCGGAAACAAGCTTGTTCAATTTTCAGCCCTTCTAAAGCTTTATATAGATGACTATGATGCTAATGCAAATGTGTCCAAAGAACTTTTCTTTTATAAAATTTTAAATGCGAATAACTTCATCTCAAGTTTTCGAAATGTAGAAGTCCTATTAAGGATGTACTTCGTCTACTTTCGAAATGTAGAAGTCCTATTAAGGATGTGCTTGCTTGAAAATCTTTCTCGAGGGCCCCCACAAATTTCAGTGCCCCAGGGCTACAGAATTGTTTAATCCGGACCTGCATACATGCATACATACATTCATACATTCAAACAAACATAAATACAAACTAAGCCACTGCACCGTGGGCCAGAATTCACTTTTACAGTGGGACAAAATTCATAACTAATTTAATAAAAGGGCTATAATCACTAAAACTAGCATGAGTACTAATATCAAGTCTGCGCTTTTTACGTAGGTAAAAAAATTTTATTTCGTTGCTGTGGATACCTTTATTCTGCTTAGCAATAACCTGTTTTTGGTATTTGCAGATATTTTACGAGTGCTATATTCACTAAATTTGACATGAGTTCTAATATAAGATCACATTACTTATGTGATAAATTTTTATTATTTAGTTGCTATGGATACTTATTGCTTAGTTACCAGATACTTTCCTTAGTTACAAAGGGGTAAATTGATTTTTTATAAATTTTATTGGATTTTCGACCCACCTGTATTGAATAACAATTAAGTATTTAGGTAAAAAATGATTTAGCAATAATAAAAACAAAAAATCGTGGAAGTAAACATTGTCAACATAAAATTATGCCTAAAATTATAAAAAAATAATATTGTTTGAAGATTATAAAATTGTAATAATTGTAAAACATCTGCAGAAAACTTTTTATGATTTGTTAAGTGTAATTTTGATTAACGCAGTGATGGAATAACAGAATCACTGGAAATTAGGAGTCTATTGATTTGATCAATATTTGTTGCTCTACTTGACCTTCTTCTGACATAAGTTCGATGGATAATGTACGGCTTTTAATTATGTGATGCCCATGTATCAGTGCTTTATGAACTGATTGAGTCATGTAACATCATGGATAAAGGGACGCATATAGTCTAACAGTGTCGAAACAATAATCTGTCTATTTCCTTTCCTGAAGAGAGTATTACCAAGATAATGTAAAGTCTGAATAAAAAGTTTATATATTTTTATAAATGCTTTGACCAGTAGCATTATCAAAACCTTACACGTGAGTGTCATTGCTTTTATTGTTTTTTCGTTCAATATTGAGTGTCTCAGCACAGGCTCCTGAAGTGCACAGATTCATTGCAAAGTATGAATCATTTAATCTTTTAAATGAACTGAAGCCAAACTGTTATATTTTTAGAATAACATTTCAATTTTTTTTTTTTTTAATTTAATTTTCGTCATTTTACACATTTTACAATGTTATCTATAAAATTTAAACAAATGTATATAATTACAAGCTGACTGGGGCAAGTAAAAGTCAAAATGACTTATCATCAGCCCCTTTGTGAAATACAAAAAAATACAATTAAATTTTACATCTTCCAATATTATATAAAAGAGTGAAATTAATAAGTTTAAAAAGAAATAAAAATTTGGTTAGAAATTTTAGAAGGTTAAAAAAGAACTTAAAGTTAAAAGAAGAACTTAAAGTTAAAAAAAGAACTTAAAGTTAAAAAAAGAACTTAAAGTTAAAAAAAGAAGAAGTTTAAGAAAAAGTTAAAATATAAAATAACAAATAAAAAATTACAAATCTGTACATATTCGTATACATATTAAAGACAATAAACAAAAAAAACAAAAAAAATTCGCTTCATATGCATATACATATTCGATACAATATTAAAATTAAATAAAGTACATAAAAAATTAAAAATACAAAATTATTTCAATTTTTTTAAAAAAAATGAGAGAATGTACGTAATGTTTAAATTTAGTAAGTGTTTTTTTATAGTTCTTTTAAATGTAGCAATAGATTTTATTTTTTTCATATTTTCGTCAAGAACCGAATTCCACAAGCGTGGTCCCCCGCATATAGTCGAAAAGTCAGATTTTTTGAGTGATGTTAGTGGGATGTAGTAATTACTCATTGAATGTCTTGTTTCATATTTATAATTAATTCGAGTGAAACTTTTAAAAAAATATTTTGGAATCATTTCATTTTGAAGTTTAAACATAAATAACAAGTTATGCATATATTTAGTTTGTATACATTTAGAGCATTTATTTCCTTGAGTAAATTTATTTCCTTGAGTAGTTTGCATCCCTGACCTCATTGTAAGCGGGGTAGATGTTATTTTTTTTCAAAGCTCCGCTTTTAATCAATTTATATGAATCTTTTGTCAGGCTGGCATCAATTATTAAAGCCAGTGCTTTGTCTGCTAAATAACTAGTTGCTTTATCTGTAATTAAAATATTTAAAACGTCCTTTTGTGCAATAACAATAGATTCATCTCTTAGTTTTTTACTAGCAGTATAAAATAAGGATGAATGAGATTCAAGTATATCAGATGCACACTATTTTTTAGTTTTAGTATAACTATCATCAAACGTAGCTGGTTTTCGACCACGTCTACTTGCAGTTGGTTCATTGTCTTTTTACTGACAACTATGTTTTTATTAGCCAGTTCACAAACTTCTTTTCAAAATTTTTGAATAGTTTGCAAATTTTTTCAGTAATATTTTGTTTTAAAATACTAAGATTGTTCTTTTGGAGAAAATTATGAATGTAAAAGTTTAATAAAAGCATATCTTGATAATTCTTTTAACAAATATTTTGTATTTAAAAGGTTAATATTGTAGCATATATGACGCGTAGGGTACTATATTCTTGTTGGTAATTAAGTTACTACAAATGTTAGTAGTTAAAATTAAAATAATTAAATTACTGTTAGTGTTAGTAATTGAATTACTAACACTAACAGTAAGGTATCCGTAGCAACAAAAAAAATTAACCTCATAAGAATTGTGAATCTTATTTTAATACATACGCACAATATTGTGTACTTAACGCAAATAAAATACTGTAAAAATAACGTTAATCTAAAAATGGATTGTTGCTATGCAAAATTAACTACCATAGCAATCAAGTTAAAACATAAATAAAATCTGAACGGGGATTTAAGGGGACGAGCAATCACTGAAAACTCGATTGAAGCATCATATAGTTCAAATAAATATAAGACAGCACATGGCAAATTGTGGTAATTATTAGTTATAGTGCGGCAAAAAATATATTTCTTAAAGATTTTTTTTTAATCTGTGACTTTCAACGTATAACTGAGATAACATGCCATGACAAATTTTATTTCCCACAATTGTTTTTCTTATCTCTAAATACTCCAAAATAGCATGTACAAAATATATATATATATATATATATATATATATATATATATATATATATTTATATATTTAATTTTTTTAATTTCAATATTCAAATGCTCGGAGTCCTGGTAAATAAGAGATTTAATAAAAATAAATTACCAATAAATTTCTCCTAATATATATAGATACTAAAATTATATAAGTTTTTACGATTAGACAACAAAAATTTTTCCCATTTTGTCCAACTACTGGCTCATTGTGCACTGCCATGTATGAAATATAACTTGGCTCAGTGTGCAGTTTGGCTGCAGTTTATGTTATCGCGGAGAAGATAAAGATAGAATAAATATAAAGCAAGCAGTGAATATTCATGTCCATTTAGAAGATTTAGAAGTTATTTTTCTCTCATCTTTTTCCTTTTTCTTCTTTTCAGTTGAAAAATAATAATCATAATTATTATTATTATTACTGTCATTATTCCGCCTTTTAGTATAAATTCTCGAGTCGATTTTCGCAAACATCTCATTGGTTTTTGGTTTTAAATGACAATTAACACATACACACATCGACAGCGCCATAGCATATTTAGTTGTCAAAGTAATTTGACCATTTTTCATATGATTAAATGACACCCTGATGTTTTTATGTAATTTAAAACAAGGATTGTCTATGTTGTGATTACATCGACCATATTTGAACATATCTTTAAGATAATTTAAATACTCTTTTTCGGTTGTTTCATCTCTCGGATTTATATAAATTATCGCTCTCATAGAATTATAACAATATATTCCATCGTCTAAACATTGATCTCTTCTTTCCATAGCTACTTTATTCCATATATTGAAAATCATATCTAAATTCATAGGACAAGAATATCCGATGAGTTCTTTATATTTTTTACAACTTAATGGCGGAATTTCGGTTACATATGTGTTGTATAATGGTTTAGATACTGATAATTCATATAATGAAGACATTGTTTATAATATACTTATTTAAATCCTTTAAATGATCTGTCTAAGATATTCAAGAGTTATTATTACTATATTAATTTATTTATTAAAAAATAAAAACATCGACGATGATAAATCAATATGAATTTAATCAAATAAAATTTGAGCAAGAAATAAAAATATAGGTTAATTTAATTATATTTATTTAAATATTTCTCAAATAAAATAATAAATATTAAATAGTTATAATTGTAACGTGTTAACTATTGTTTTTGTTTAATATAAAGCAAAATAATTACAATGATAGAGATTTTTTTTTGCTTAGCGTCGCAGACTGCAAAAAATAAGTTATTATATAAATATGTAAGTGATATTAAATTATTTTACTTAGCGTCGCAGACAGCGAAGATAATAAGTTATTATCGTAAATATACTCCATATATAACTAAATTATAATTTCTATTTTTGTTTAGCGTCGCAGACAGCAAAAAAAAAAATAACTTATTATATAATCATGTAAGTAATAGTAAATTATTTTACTTAGCGTCGCAGACAACAAAAAAAAATACACGACATTTCCTTTATTTACAAATAACAAAACTATTTACAAGTAAGAGGAAGTGAAAAGATAAGGATCTATCGTATACCAAAAACATAGTATTTTTGTAGAAGAAATATTTACAAGAAAGAGAGAGAGAAATTTTGAAGTAAATAGAAGTGTGAGATAATCAATATTCATCGTCATATGTGTCATATTTTCTTCCATCATGATAATATCTGATAAATCTTTTTTCTTTTTTAAGATTATCTAATATACATTCTGATAAATCCATGACCCACATTTCATTATTTAAACAATAAATATTTTTACACTCTTTATATAATATTTTATCGCTATAAAATGAGAATGTATCTTGATCAATCTAAATTTCATATCGCTTACAGAATCTGTGTTGATCTTATTTTCCGTTAAATATTTTTCAACAAATTTTTCTAAAAATTTTAGTAATCTTTCATGGAAAAATGAAACAATGTTACGCATATAGTTAAATTTAATCGTAGGATTAAACTTAAAAGCATGCTCGACACCTTTATATGAAATTATTACAAACATTTGTGATAACATTTTTATAAATATTTATTGTTCAATAAGGCACAATAGATTAATTAGATATTGATATTTAAATTTAGTAATGACCGATGATAAAAATTTTAGCAAAATTTAATCAAAATATATATTATATGTTATAGTTGAGCTGTTTTATAATATATTGGTTTATTGTTTCTCACTTATAGATTTGAGAAGATAATTATTACAGGTGTTTATTTACTTAGTAAAAATAAATATATAATTTATATTTATGTATCTAACATCGAAGAAACAAAAAAACGATAAGTATTTTATTCATAGTAAATATTTTTTTCTGCTTAGTGGCGTGAAAACAAAAAAAATTGGCGTTATGAATATATACATATAATATATGTGAAGATATAATTTTATATCAATTTGTCTTTGTAGAATAAAAAAAATATACGACATTTCCTTTATTTACAAATAATAAAACTATTTACAAGTAAAAGGAAAGCGGAAAGACAAGAATCTATCGTACACCAAAAACATAGTATTTTTGAGAAAATATTTACAACAACGAAGAGAGAAGAGAAATGTTGAAGTGAATAAAGTAAGAGAGATAATAATATAGACATATTAAATAATGTGAGATGGAAAAAGTTTTTCTTTAATATCCTTAAGCAGATATTCGGAAACGCTAATATTCCATTCATCATTGTTTAATGTATCTATATCATTAATTTTACAAATATCATTCGGCAATGTTTTTTTATATGTTGTGCTATCAGAATTCTGAATTACTATAGTAATTTTAAAATTCTCAATCGGTTTTGTCATATAATCTTTCGCATCGTAGGTATGAGATATGTAAAATTCTCTAATATACTCTTTAAGTACATTTTTGCAAAAATTTTCTAATCTAACTATATCATCGTTACTTTCTTCTGGAAGATGTACATTATATTCGACATCATTACCATATGAAAGATCTACTCTTATGATATCTACCAACATTTTGATGTTTTGATGAATATTAGTGTTAGATTAAAAAACAATTGATTAATTAAAAATATATATTTCAAATAATAAAAAATCAATCGTTGAAAACTTAGCTGAATTTAATCAAAAGAATTATTATAATTTAATTTTTTATATCTTTTATTTGTTTAAATATATATAGAGAAAATAATTAATTAGTGTATTAGTTAGTCATTTATAATAACTCGTATACAGGTAAAATAATAAATAATTTAATGGTAATTTGTTTACTAAAATTAAATATATATAAGTTTTAATTTTACTTTGCGCTCGCGAAAAAAAAAAAAACGACATTTCCTTTATTTACAAATAACAAAACTATTTACAAGTAAGAGGAAAGAGGAAAGACAAGGATCTATCGTACACCAAAAACATAGTATTTTTGAGAAAATATTTACAACAAGGAAAGAGAAGAGAAGCTTTGAAGTAAATAAAAGTAGGAGAGATAATAATATAAATATATTAAACAATGTAAGATGGAAAAAGTTTTTTTTTAATATCCATAAATAGAGATTCAGAAACACTAACATTCCATTGTTCATTTTTTAATATTTCTATATTATCGAGCCAAAGTTCAACTGATGATGACAAATTATTATATATTTTACCTGATTCAGAAGATTTAGAACTCGAAATTTCTATATCGATATCTAATATTATTCCAGTCAAGTTTTTAATATAATTTTTGAAGTTATTGCGATAACATTTATAAAATTCTTCGATGTATGTCTGAAATTCAAGATGACAAAATTTTGTCAATGTAATTTCATTATCATCGTTTTCATTTGATAAATATATATTTTCATATAAAATTTTACCATATGAAAGTTTTACTGATATTGTATCTATCAACATTCTGATGAATATTAGCGTTAGATTAAAATAGTTGATTAATTAAATATATATATTTCAAATAGCAAAAAATCAATTGTTAAAAAATTAGTAAAATTTAATCAAAATAATTATAATAATTTAATTTTTAATGTTCCTTTTATTGGCTTAAAGATATATATATACAAAGAAAAACAATTTATTAACTATCCTGATTTAATATAGTAGATTGTACACGGGTAAAGATAATAAGTATTTTAATAGTAACTTATTTAATAAATACAAATATATAAATTTTGATTTGCTTTTGCTTTGTAAAAAAAATACACGACATTTCCTTTATTTACAAAAAACAAAATTATTTTCAAGTGAGAGGAAGAGTAAAAAGATAAGGATCTATCATATACCAAAAATATATTATTTTTGTAGAAATATTTACATTATTAGAGAAAACACGGAAGAATAAATAAATATCGTTAGTGCATGAAACAACCGATATGACCATTTATCAAAGATTGTCTATAACCCTCAATAAGAGTTTCCTCGTTAAAATGACACCTTCAAGTACAAATTTCCAGTGAAGAGTAAAAATATTCTTTAATTACCAATGGAATATTATCGCTTTTTTTACTTACAACCGTAATTTCTTTATAGAATCTAGTCACTTTTAAACATTTATTGGCGCTAGCAAGATCAGCGTTTTTAGTGTTAAAAATTTCTTTTAAATATTCTAAATAAAATTCTTCGTTGTTTTTACTGTCGTCGCTCAAATCTAATCTAATTTTATTCCCACATTCGCAATTACAATTATTTAATTTTTTTCTACAGCAACTTTTAAAACAATTATCATAATTTTTACTAATATTTTCTATCAACCTATCTCTTATTAAGTTAATATTTAATGGAGTATTTTTTTCTTGATTTTTCTTGAGAATGTCTATTAATGCGATATCGATTTTAATTGACATTTTATGTTTGAATTGAAGGAGATGAAGTAGACAAGATAACAAAAATGAATGTTTATTGCTATAATTATTTTAATTATAAAAAACGATAATGTTAATATGAAAATTATAACATTAATTAGTTCAAAAAAATTATGACAATTACGATAATAATATAGATATTTTTTTTTACGCATCCATAGAAATAAGTAATTATTATAAGTCGAAGATTTATAATATATTTATCAATTTGAATTTTACGTTTTATTCGTCAAAAGCATACTAATAATTGATTATACTTATTTGCTCGCGGCGCTAAACGTAAAATAATGAGTCAAGAAGTATATTTTAATAATACTAATTATGCAGAAATTTCAACGAAAAATCGTAAAAGAAATCATGATGAAATGGAAAAAAATGAATATATCCTTGCGAGTAAGAATGATATTGATGAATTACAAAATATTATGAAAAAAATGAATTTATGTAAAAAGAAAAAAAATGTTAGATTTAATTTATAATATGTATATAAATTATATTAATGCATGTTAAAATAAATTAATTTAATAATTTGAAATTTATTACAAATATTTTTAGTGTCATAAAATTAAAATTTTAAAAATAATATGTATATTAATTAACTAAATCTTATTGTATTTATATAATCAAGATTATAAAAATGTCAATAATAACGCAAACGAAAGAAGATTTAAAGGAATTTTTCGCGTGGAACGATATTTCATTAACATCGAGTCTTGATGAAGTTATTAATGATATTGATATTTATGGTGTAAAATTTTGCTCTTTTTGCGCGTCAAAAAAAAATTCAAATGTCACACAAATCTTAGTTGGCTATGATTATTTAAAAGGTGGTTTAAAGGACAGTCAGTTTTTCAAGGATCTGAAAGAATATTATTTATATGGGGAAAACTGTAAATGCAATGAAACAAATGATTGGACGATAATGGAGAAAGATGATGTTAAAACAAAATTTAAAACTATCACTTTATGTCTCTGCAATTGTCACCGTCACCTAACACATTATTGAGCAGTTATTGTTTATATGATGTGTTTGGCCGCTAATCTTTGGTTCTTTATTCAAATATTTCTCTTTCTACTGTAAATATTTCCATAAAAACGCGTTCGATTATATTAATCGGTATAATGTTTTTAGTGTGTGATACTCCCTTGTCTTTCCTCTTTCTATACTTGTAAATAGTTTATAATGTAAATAAAGGGATATCATATATATTTTTTTCTTATCGCGTGAAGTCGCGCTAATAACAATAAATAATACTGCGCGATAGAAAAAAATATATGATATCTCTTTTATTTACAAATTATTTACACATCGATAATTAAAAGAAAGCGGAAAGAAGAAGAGATTATCATATACCAAAAATATATAAATTTATAATTAGCTATATTTTTGTAGAAATATTTACATTAAAGAGAAATATGAAATATAATTGATAATATTATTTTTATTATTTAACTTTTAAAATAATTGAGATAGAGACAAAAAGAGAGAAAACAATTACAATATATTATTATTAATAATCATGTACAATCCATAGGAGTATCATTGTTTTCATCATTACTTTGACTATTATTATCTGTGCGAATAGCGTGTTCTTCTATTTCTATTTGCGGATGAATTTTATTAATTTCTTCGTCAGCTTCATTGGTATAATAATCATTGTTAATGGGTGCCGTATTTATATTTTTTTTATTTTCTGTATTTTCTGTATATACGTTTATAGTGACATTACAATCTTTAAAAGTAAGATTAAATCCAGGATGAAACATAATTAAATAATATATATATGATTTTATTTAAAGATTTATATTTTGCTTATAATATAAATAATAGAAGCGAAATTATTACTAACATTAATATGAATTTCAAATTTGAAAACGACAAGAAATATATATTTTATATTTTAATATATTTTCTTGAAAGCAAAAAAAAAATAACATATGATCGTTTATTAATATTTGTTAATCGATTATCATTATATTAATAATATAGATAATAAATATAAAAAAAAAATATACGGTTCTTTAGTTGGAAAAATAAATATTTAGCAAAAAAAAGACACATAATAATCCCTAGTATTAATGAGACATCATCATCTAAATAAATAGACAAATCATAAATAATACTATTTGAAAGGTAGAATTATCGCGCGCCATAAAACAAAACTAACTTAACAGTTTTGTTTTTGAAAGACACTCGCAAGGAGAGAAAAGTGTATTGTTATCACTAATCAATTACTTGTGATTGTCTTAAACATCTTCTCTATATCTATACATCTTTCACGTTGATAATCTGTACAATACATATCATTGCAAAGAGAATGTTCTTGTTATAAATTATAATAACCTGACATAATATTAGCAACTTCGCGGTCAAATATTTCTGAATTTTCACTCAAAAACATTTGAGACAATGATGATAAAATTTTATCACACTCAGCCTTTAAAATACTCATGGCTGATTAATGTATTAGATAATTATCATTAGAGAACTAAATAAGAATAGAAAGATGAATTATTTATTTTGCTAATAATAAAATTATAATAACACAACATGTAAAAAATGTAAAAATTTTATTCAAATTAATTTATAAATAGCAAATAAAAATATATGATTTATTTTTTTTGAATGATTATCGTTTTAATTTATATAATCATTATTTTTTAATTTTAATATTATAAATATAATTAATAAGTTAAGCTAATTATAGATAAATCATTTATAATGAGTGAGACAATAATTCGCGCTGAAGGTGACAAAAAAGATCCTATTAAGTTAACAAATAAACAGATTATATCTCGTTGGTATGTTTGCACTAAAAGATGTCATATTTTAGCTATTGATATTGAAGGCGATATTATCTACTACCTTAATGTATATTAGCGAGAAATTAAATGTGTTTCTCGCAAATGCAATAGGTGGACTGTTCATGACTTCGATAAAGATAATGATGCGCTGTATCCTTATCCTTGTTCGGAATATGTGAATTCTTCGCAAATTAGAATTGACAATGAACATAAGATAATATTTGTTAAGTATTCATTAACCGGTGAAGACGATAAAGGGCAAAAACATCAATGATGAAATAAAAAAAAATACCATCTTTTTCTTATAATAGCGTTAATAGCGCTATTATAAGTTATTTTTGCTTATCATAGCAAATTATTTTCTCAGAGGAAAAAAATAATATTATATTATATTAAATAATATTATTTTTTTTTATATAACATCAATTTGGAAAATCAATATTTAAGTTCTCTCTCTTTTAATTTTCATTTTCACTATCATTATCTCCAGTATTATACATACAATCACAATCATAATCATCGCTGTTGCTTTCATTTTCAATTTTTTTGCTCGCAGGAAGTGAATAAATATCATCAATAAACTTGTCGATAGTTTTTGTTAATTTTTTAATCGATTTTATATTGATTTCTTTTAGTTTTTTTAATATGGATTCATATTTATTTCCCTTATTTTTTAACGCTTCAGATTCATTTAATTCTTCTAATTCTTTTAATTCTTTTAATACGTCAAATTCTTTTAATTCTTTTAATGCGTCAAATTCATCAAATTCATCTAATTCTTTTAATGCTTCTAATTCTTTTAATGCGTCAATTTTTCTCAATTGTTTATATTTCCATATATCATCTTCGTCACATATTTTATTATTAGAATCAACTTTTCCACATTCTTTATATATATCTGCGAATGAAATAGATTTTTCAGTTGGGTCCATTTTAACTTTTAATAAATATAAGATCAAATATTTTGTTAATCAATGCAATGTATCACTGATTTTTATAAATAATCAAAAGCATTTCAAATTGATAAATATACTCTTTAATATATACAGTTAGTTTTATTTATACGTGAGATTCGAAATTATTATAATATATTATTATATTAAACATAAAAAAATACAACACGTCATACTATCATTTTATTAATTCCAAATAATATTTAGATTAATTCAACACAAAAATTTTTTTATAGATATTATCATAAATAGAAGAAAATATAATATAATTATCAACACATTCATATCTGTATATATATTTATCATCGCGCGTAAAATAATAATATGAAACTTTAAGTTCTAAAAAATGTTTATTACAATCATCATCTATTATCTTTATCACTTTCATTTTACTGATTTTCTAATATTTTTATATTATTTTTTTTTGAATATTTAATTTACTTATTATATATATTCTATGCGCTCATGAATGTTCATTTTCAATCTTATTTTCATTGTTTCAATTTCTCAGTAATAACAATTATGATATTTCCTTTTCGATTTTAATATTCTTTTTATAGTCTCTATACTTTATTTAATTAAAATATTAACTTAATATAAACTGATTAAATTTCAAGAGAAAAATAAAAACAAAATAATATTAGATTAATTAACGCTTTATCAAATTTTCACTATCTATCATAGAAGTCTGTTGAGATGAGAAGATAAGCATAAATGATCATAAATAATCATCGTTAATATGTGTTAATTCAATATGATAATTAGATATATTAAATAATCAAGTATAAATATTACTATAACGATAATCTTTTAGTCGTCGATATAAAACTACAAATTTCCAATTATACAATTTAATATACATTATTATTATTCGCTCTCGACATAAAAATACAAAAAAAATATATATATAACATAATTATTATATATATATTTTTATTTATTTATTTTATTTTGTTTGGCGGCGCCGCGGCGCGCAAATTAAGTTATTTTTGTTTAACTACAGTATGATCATTAACTAAAATTCCACACTTACATCCACAGGGTATTAATTCTCCATAATGATTTTTAATATGACCGCATTCCATTTGTTCGTCTGATTTTTTAGCGCATTTTTTACAAATATCTCTAATGTTGCATCTATATAATTCGCTCATTTCAGTGTTTAACAACTTGTTAGCTTTTTCAACGTAACAAGGACAATTACAATAATTATTGTTAATAACATTATAAATACAAGTCGTACAATCATCATTCGCTTCTTTACACATTTCATATAATAATTTCGCGCTGCTTGGGTCGATTTGTACTTTTAATGCGGCCGACATTTTAATTATTGTTTAATAGTTTATTACAAGTATTAATATATTAAATTTTAACATAAATAATTCAAATAAGCAAATAATCTGTTTGACGCAAAAATCTATTTTATTTATGTTCGGCCTTTTGAAACAGTAATATAATTTTAATTTGTTGTCGATGTTTTTAAATTTTAAATATTTATATTATTAGTAACACATTAGTTAAATCTATATTTGCGATAAGAAGATCAAAGATTGCAATATAGATAAAATGAATTCACAAAAAACATCAATTCATTGTGTTGAAGTAATTAATACTATAAATGGAAAAAAATCTAAAAATATACCAATAAAAAAAGAAACAAATTTTTATTTAGATAATGATATCACCAATACAATTGTTCTTAGTAAAGATAAACATCTTTGTAATATTAATTATAAAAGAAATGAAAAAGAAATAAATTATTATTCAGACAATATTGATACTAATGTTGTCGGTGAAAATAAAAATCTTTGTAATAATGATTACGAAGTAAATGATATTTTTTCTAATTATTTTATAGATGAAATAAATAATTATGAATAAAATAAAATTAAAAAATCAACAAACGACGATAAAAACATTTATGGTAGAGATTTTTTCATTAATATTGGAAAATATTTAATAAGAAGAGATAGTCAAGATAGTGGTTATAACAGTGGAAATGATAATAATATATATGTTTAGTAAAAAGAATTATAATCATTTTTGAATTAAATACAAAAAAAAATAAAAAAAAAATTATTATCTATAGTTGAATTTAAACTATGGATAATAATTATTTTTTATTTTTATATTGAATTTAAAAATTTTCTTATATTTTATTTGTCAATTATTTATAATTAATTTTCATTATCTTCTTCGCTATAATCATAAAAATCACTATCATCTTCATCATCATTTTCATTATTACTATCTTCATTATCATATTCACTATCATTATCACTATCTCTTATATATCATTATCACTATCTCTTATACCATATTCTAAATAATCATAATAGAACTTATATTCGTCTTTAATATTATTTTCTATAAAAACTATTAAGTTGTTTAACATATTATTCATATTAGTAATATAATTATTATTATCATCGTTATATTCTATGATGTTAAGTTTTATTTTTTTTTGTTGATTATCTTTTATTCCTTTACTATTGATAAAATTAGATAAATCTTTTAGATCATCATTTTCTTTATCTTCTGTTAAATTAAAGATATTATTATCTATTTCAATTAATTCTAATTTTTCAATCAATTCTAATTTTTTTATTTTCATATAAGATTGTATTTCTTCTAAGATTTCTTTCATATTAGATAGATTGATACGAAAATTATCTGCATGTTTTATTTTAATCATTTTATCGATAATTGATGATACGAATTTATAAAAATAATATTTTGTTTTTTCTCTTTGAGCATTATAAGAACTTCCATATATTTCTTTTATTATAATATTAACTATTATATCTGTTATGATTATATTGAAAGTATAAGGATTATAATATTTAGCATATTTATGTATAGTTCTAATTTGAGCCATATAAGCGTAAAATATTTCAATCATCTTCTCAAATTTACAATCTAATAGATTAAAAGTTATAGCTAATCGTTTAAGATAGTCGAAATTATATTCTTTAGCGAATTTAGTTTCATCGTTGTCGCGATGAATAGCAGAAGATTCTGTTGAGTTCATTTTGTATGGTAAATTAATTTTAGTTGATTTATTTAACTATATATGTTATCAAATTTAAAAATATATTGATTTATATTATTTTTTATGTTAATAGAAATTATGATTATTATCTTTGATCGCGTCAGAGCAAAAAAAAATAATATGTTATTAATATTAATTTATATATTTATTATATTTTATTTTTCTTATATTCTTAGTTTTAGTGTTGAATTATAATTTCCATGTGAATATACAGCATCAATAAATCTTTTAAATGTTTTTAGATTTTTCTCTTTTATATTTATATAACAATTATTACATCTATTGTTTTTGACGTTGTAATATTTAATACTTTTGTTTATATTGCAAAAATTACAATGTTTAACGCTATCATCTCCTTCTATTATTTCAAGTCTTTTAAAGTGGAAAGTATCTCTACGATCTGGTGCTTTATAACATAAATTATCAACTTTACGGCTAACTTTAAGTATTTTATTTTCTAAAAGAGGAATTATTATATCATCTTTAATTCTTGTATACAATTTGTCGGCTACTTTATCATTTATGTGATCTTCAAATTTAGCAACCACTGAGAACATCAATTCTTTCATTTCTTTTTCAGGACAGCAAGCTTTTAACTTCATGAAACTAATCGAAAATTCATTAGATTTGTCTTCCCTAGCTATAATAGACGATGCTTCAATGCGCAAGATATTATTTTCATTAAACAATCGATCATAATAATTTTTTATTAAAGATAATGCATAATTACCTATTTTATCAGCGGTCATAGTTTTTTTTTCTTCTAGATTTATTTTCATGTTACAATAATCATAAGTAACATGTTCGACAGTTAAAATAATTTTATCTAATGATTCGTTCATCAAATTATTTTCATTTACTTCTTCGGCTGAATTATCGTTAACTGCAGCAACTGAAACATCTTCTAGTTTATTTACTTCGGCTGAATTATCATTAACTACAACTGAAACTTCTTCTGGTTTATTTACTTCAGCTGAATTATCACTAACTGCAACTGAGACATCTTCTTGTTTATTTACTTTAGTTGAATTATCATTAACTGCAGTAACTGATACATTTTCTTGTTTATTTACTTCAGTTGAAACATCTTCCAATTTATTTACTTCAGCTGAATTATCACTAACTGCAACTGAGACATCTTCTTGTTTATTTACTTTAGTTGAATTATCATTAACTGCAGTAACTGATACATTTTCTTGTTTATTTACTTCAGTTGAAACATCTTCCAATTTATTTACTTCAGCTGAATTATCACTAACTGCAACTGAGACATCTTCTTGTTTATTTACTTCAGCTGAATTATCACTAACTGCAACTGAGACATCTTCTTGTTTATTTACTTCAGCTGAATAATTATCACTAACTGTAGTTGAAACTTCTTCTGGTTTATTTACTTCAGTTGAAACATCTTCTTGTTTATTTACTTCAGCTGAATTATCACTAACTGTAATTGAAACTTCTTCTGGTTTATTTACTTCAGTTGAAACATTTTCTGATTTATTTACTTCAGCTGAATTATCACTAACTGTAATTGAAACTTCTTCTGGTTTATTTACTTCAGTTGAAACATTTTCTGATTTATTTACTTCAGCTGAATTATCACTAACTGTAATTGAAACTTCTTCTGGTTTATTTACTTCATCAGCTGAATTATCACTAACTGTAATTGAAACTTCTTCTGGTTTATTTACTTCAGCTGAATTATCACTAACTACAACTGAGACATCTTCTTGTTTATTTACTTCATCAGCTGAAACATCTTCTGATTTATTTACTTCAGCTGAATTATCACTAATTACAACTGAAACTTCTTCTGATTTATTTACTTCAGCGACTGAAGCATTTTCTTCTAATTTACTAATAGTATCTCTAACTAATGTTAAAGTATCTTCTAATTTATTTAAATTGTCGCTTATATTAATTATTTCTGAAATATGTTTCGCGTTATCATTAATAAATTCTTCTAATATTGAAGCGGCGACTTTATTAAAATCACCCTCAATAATAGTTGAAGTATCATCTTTTAACTCATCAACAATTTCTTTTGTTATTAATTCTTCATTATTATCGGTTGTGATTGTAATTTTTTCACTCATTTTATTGTTATTGATTGTTAAGAAATATATTAACTAGTTAATATAATTTAAATAAGAATCCTAAATATTCAAATTTGTCGCAAAAATAGTAAATTTTTATTTCTTTAGCAAAAAAATATTATATAATATTATTAATTAAATATTAATTACTTAATATCATTTTTATTAATTATATTTGAAGTACAATCTGGTTTATTTAATCAATATCATCATTAAGTAATATTGGATTTTTAATATTATCATTGCGTTTATTTTCAGATTTTTTATTAGCTAATACTAAGGATATATTTTTATAAATTAAAAATAAAGTTATATTATAATTGATTTTATTATATGAATCTATTATTTTTTCAATTCTTTTTTCTTTTTTATCATTATCTGTTAACACAATGTTTTTATTTTTTTTGTAAAATTTAGTAATCTTATAAAATTTTTCCATTAAGTAATTATGTAGATTAGACAGATATAATATTACAAAATCATAATCAACAGATCCTACCAAATTATATATTATATCTATATGCATCATATTGAACAATAATGTTTTGCTTGATTTATTTTCATAATAAAGAGATTTTATTTTAATTTTAATAGTTTCAATATAATTTTTATGAGAATCTTTTACTATATCAAAATTTATTTTTATATCAAAATGTCTTTTATTTTTTTCTATTTCTTTATGTGCAAAATTAATAATAGAGTATTTTAATAAATCTAATTAATTGTCTATTATATTAGTATTTATTGTTATTTCCCAATTACACTTTTTATTTTCTACTTGAATATTATCATCTATTTCGTTAGCGGCTTGAATATTTCTCCATATTTTTATTTTTGATGTTACAGGGAGTGTTATATTATTAGACATTTTGTTTGATTTAATTATTATATATAATATAATTTCAAAATTTATCTTTGCAATTCGAGTAAGCGCGCATAATATAAATTATAAATGCGTCTAATTAAAGTAATATTATATATTTATCTATTTGAATTTCGTTGATAAGTAAATTAAATTATAGAGGTAATGTTTAATAAATTTAACAAAATGTCTGTAAAAGATATTAAAACAATGAAAAAACTAGAAAAAGAATGTTCCAACTATTATTATTCTCTTAAAAATAATGAAATAATAGATTTAAAAGAAGATCCAAATTATAATGATGGATATTTTAATGAACAAACAAAAATATCAAGTAATCAAGTATGTTTGAATTATTTAAAGAATTTAATTAGTTGTGTTTATAATAATAATTCTAATAACACTAATGATCATGATATCGAAAAATACGATCTTGAAATATATATGTTTTCAGCGGCTGTTTGCGCTTTCGTTGATCTAGGCGATGATTTGTTTTACTATAATTCAGATAATATATTATATAAAGTTCGTTTTAATTATCAACTTTTCTATAATGTAAATGAACTTTGCGAAAAATATTTAGTGTCGCAAGATGGTATAATAATCGATAATATATTTGGTGTCTTAAACAAAAATAATTTCAAAGATCCAAACTTCTCAAAATATTCAATATGTAAAGTGTTGATCGATTTCTTGACATAAAAAAATATCAGTTAAAAGATGAATGTAAAAATAAAGAAAAGGATCACATAAAAAAACATTATAAGGAATATTTAAAAGATGTAACTACATTAGATAATTCAATTGAATTTGAGCGCAATGCGAAAGAAAAGATTATAAATGATAATATAGAATATTTTCTTGAAAAGTATTTTATTACATTTAATACTAGATTTCTCGTTATAAAAATAAATTAAGCATAAAATATTACTAATAATTTAATTCAATAAAAAAAAAAAAAATAATATGTTATTTATTTTTTTTCTTGATGATAATTTACTTAATATTTTTGAATTATTTTAATAATATTTTCAATGATTTTTTAAAACTTTGCTAGCGAATATTTATCTATTTGATTTTATCATAAATGTATTTATTTTTTGAATATAATCTATTATTTTTCAAATTATTAAAGCTAATATTTATAATAACTTTCTTGTATTTACTTGACTTATTTGCTGAAATGTCAAGTAAAATAATCACTATTGAAAAATTAAAAAAACATATTCACCTTATAATTATGATCGTAATAGTAAAAAGATAACAAAAAAATCAATATTAGATGATGATGAGACATCTAATGCTAAATATTTGAAAACATTAAATAAATATCTAAAGAATAATAATGAAAATAGCAATTTTTCATTATATTTATTTAAAGAAACATTAATTTATGATGAAATAAATGTTAGAGATGAATATAAACTATATGATAAAGAGAATAATAAAGTTTATATTTTTCGTTTAGATTATGATTTATTAGAAAAACCAAATGATCTTTATGGTGATTATCCTATTATGTGGAACAATAATATTGAAAGATATTTTTGCCGTCGTAAATAAAGTAAATGACAATTTTGGATGTCAAGATTTTAAATATTCAGTCGTTAACATATTAATGGACTTTTTAGAAATAACAGAATGTGAAATAATGGACTAATTTAAAAACACAGAAAGCGATAAAATTATTAAATATATTGAAATAATAGTATGCGGGCCCAAAAATATTAAACAAGGATGATAATCATGATTATGTAAAGATGAAAAATTTAATAAATAAAAATTTAGATCAATTATTGATAAAATATTTTGATCCATTAGAAAGTAGATTTTCACTGTAAAATATATATATTATAATAACTAAATAAATAATTTCTACTACAAAAATAAATAAAAAATAAATAATATAGTATTATTTATTTTTTTATTAATTTATTTGTTATAATATATATATATTCTGCTTCAAATATTTTAAAATTATTGTGATTATTTTATTAAATATGTTATATATTTTTTCTTTAAAGAATATTTATCTGCTCAAATTTTACATAGATATTTATCTATTTGAATATAATGTATTATTATTTAAATAATTAAAGCAATCATTAATAATAATATTTTCGCTTCACTCAAGCATTTAAGAAAATGTCAAATAAAATTACTACTATTGAGGAATTAAAAAGATTATATTCAATGTTTAATTATAACTATTGTGATAATAAAATAATAAGTAGATCAGTTCTTGACGATGATAATTTTATTACTTGTAATGAAAAATGTTTAAAGAAATTAGAAGAATTTCTCTATAACGATGATGGAACTATTAATATTAATTTATATGTATTAAAAGATAAATTTTGCTCACAGCGATCATCATATATAAATGATGGATATGCATTAAAAGATAAAGATAACAGTAAAATGTATTTTATTACTTTAAACCGTAATTTGTTAATAGCACCAAATAAACTTTGCAGTAAATATCTTATATGCAAACATGGTATAATGGCTGAAAATATTTTTGCAATTATGATTGACAATGTGAATGGTGATATTAAACATCAAGATTTTGAATATTCGGTTCTTGACGTATTAATGGACTTTTTAATAATAGAGGAATATGAAATAAAAGACGAATATAAAAATGAAGAAAAAGATATTATCATTAACGACGCAAATTTTTCATTAGGTAAATCAAAAGTATTAAATTATCACAAAGATCTTAATAAAATGATGTTTTTAATAAATGATAATTTAAAAGAATTATTAAAAAAATATTTTGTCCCATTCAAGACTAGATTTTCACAATAGTTATTAACGATATAATTAAACAAAATAAACAAAAAAAAATAAATAATATATTATTTATTTTTTTGCTTATATTATTTTTAATAGGTGCTTATTAATAATAATTGAATATTTTCTATTTTATATATGTATAAAATCAATTCTATATTTTCATATATTATTGATTTTCCATGATATGATATAGTTAATATATATTTAATTAACCACCTTATCAGCGATTTTCCATCATCATTAATGATTGTAAAATAATAACATTATTTAAATGATTATTTCATATGTTCATAAAACTTATTGGAAAAAATATATGTAAAACTTTTTTCATTATTTATAAAATTTTTGAAGTATTAAATTTAACGACATAGCTTTAGCTAACAACAATGGTATTATATATGCCTTTATTTTACCATACGAATCTAATATTTTTTGGATTCTATTTTTCTCTTTCTCATCTATCGATTCAAAAGCTTCATCTTCATTATAGAATTTAACTATTTCTAATATTTTCTCTTTTAAATCTCTAATCAAAGCGAATATATATTCTGCTAAAAATATTACATTATTAAACTCGACTAAACTAAGTGAAGAATATGATATATTTAACTGCATCATATTAAATGATGTTTTATTTAGATCATTTTCGAAAAAACATTTAATTATAATTTTAATAGTTTCAGAATAATCAGAATATGTATTTTTTTCTATGTTGAAATCGACTTCTACATCTAAGTGCTTAACATTTTTTTGTATTTCGTTATCTAAGAAATTAATTATATTATCGTGAAATGCAATTGATTTTGTCTTGTCTATGGTCGCGATAATATCTATCATTTCTTCGTCACATTCTTTATTTAATATATTAGTGTCATTTTTAATTTCACTGTCGAAGGGAATATTTTTCCATATTTTTATTTGAGCAGCTATAGGGATGATTTTTTTCTTATCTTCGTCACTAGACATTTCTTATTAGTTTAAATTATTACATATATAATTCAAATTTTTTGCTTAATATAATTTATGTCTAACGCCGCGAAAAATAAAACATCATTGCTATTTTCGACTTATTTTATATTAGCGGTTTAACTACTAAATATTTAATTTAGCCGCAAAGAAGTAATATAAACAATTTAGAAGAATTATATTCTCTAAAAATTATTGTAATCAATAAAGTAACAAATTTACATAAATAAAAATTATTTTGTTTAGTTTATTGATAGGATTTATAAATAAATACTTTAATAATAAAAATATTTATATAGTACTATATAGTGCGCAAAATTATAAATTATAACTACTATACATTTAAGACAATAAGGATAATATATTATGCTAACTTTATTTTGATCATTAAATATTATCTTGCAAAGACAAATATATTTTACTATTAATTGACAGCAACAGAAATTTATCTCTATTTCGCGCAAAAAATTATTAACAGCTTAATTCTTCGACGCTTTTAGAGTTAGTAGAGAGAAAGTTTAATTTATCTTCTAATAACAAAAAAGAGAATAAAAATAAACAAGAAGATTTATGTTTAAATTAGATGACGATAATTAATCAATATCAATAAAAACAAATAAAAATATTTCTATCTTTATTATATAATTTTAATGAAAATTAAACATTATATAAAAAAAATAATAATATTTCTATCTATTTTTATTTCGCGCTAAGCGCTTACTTTTTTATCTAGTGTGAATCTAGTTTCAAATGGAACAAAATATTTCTTTGAAAGATATTCAATATTTTTTTTAATTATATTTAATTTTTCTAAACAATATATTGGTTTTTTGTCATAAGGATTATCATTTAATTGATAACATTTCCTTGAATATTTTTTATAATTTAGCAGAATCTCATCTTTATTTAAATCTTTATATTTATCTTCTAATTCATACTTTTTCATTGTTGAAAAATCATCTAATACATTATAAAGAAGATAATCTGTATATATATTATCATTAACGATATTTTTTTTGCTTGTGGCGCCAAAGACTGTATCTATCTTTATATAACCAATATTCGATATTAAATATTTACAATAACGATAAGTTGACCATTCGAATAAATTATAATAAAAATGAAATTTATACACTGCATTATTTTCTTTATCGTAGAAATAATCATTAACATCAATATTAAAATTACACACGTCATTTGAAAATATATATACGTCCCAAGCGTATGGTTCTATTATATTATTCACCAGATTTTCTAGAATTTTTAAATATATGCTATTACTAGTTTCATCTTTTCGATCGATGATATCATAATTGTCACGATTTATCATATTTTTATTACAAGAATACATTAGAATATCATATAGAGGATGGTTGACATCATTATTAAAATAAATATTATAACATGAATATTTTCGCTTTAATTCTTCAATGCTAATAATAGTTGAGGACATTTTTGCAAATAAAGATAGAGAAATTTATCTTTGATAATCTTAAATTTATAGTATATATATTCAAATTATTATTATATATAATTTGATATGTATTGCTAAAGTTAACTCCTTTTATCTGCGATTAGCGAAAATTCAAAACAAAATTACTATAGTGGCGCATGCAGATTTTAATATATTCGCAGCATAACTATATTATATCAATCAAATCAGATATTTTTTGTCTTTGCAGAAAAAAATATTCATTTTATTTATCGATTTGAATCTCATCGATTATATTTTAAATTAATAAGAGTAAATAATATTAGTTAAATTAATTCATCGCCGCGTTAAAATTTAAGATGTCGTCTTCAATGTTTGCCGCCTTAAATAAATTAGAAAAATTAGAAAAAGATTACTCGAAATATAATTATTTTTCCTCGCAATTGAAAATAAAAGATACCTCAAATGAATGTTCTAAAGTTAATAATACTGATTATTTCGGACGCGATTCTGATTATACTACTAATAAAATATGTATTGATAAATTACGTTATGATATTGATAGATTAGAAAAAGATCCTAATTGTATATTTTATGCTCTTTCGCCAAAAATATGTAATTCTGAAAATAATAAAAATTTTAGATTATATAATCCTGACGATAATACTGTTTATAATTATTATTTTAACGATAAATTACTTACAAAGCCGAGCGACTTATATCGTAAGTATTTAGTATCATCATTGCATAAAGAACATATAATGATTGAAAATATAATCGCATTTTATAATAAAGAGAAAAATCGTTATTATTCACCGTTTTTAGTAGACCGTGTATTGATGGACTTTTTAATAATAACAGAATATAAATTAGATGATGAATGTAAAGACATGAATATAAAAGAAATTAAGTTAAATTTTATCAAATATATAAAAAATGTTAAAATATCACACGACTTCGAAAAATATGATAATGATATAATAAATTTTCTAAAAGATATATCTATTATAAATAAACATATAGAATATTTTATAGAAAAATATTTTGTTGAATTAAAATAAATTTCGCTGAAATTTTATTAATGTTATCATATATATCTATAATGTAAAATAAATAAAAAAATAAATAATAAGTTATTTATTTTTTTAATATGTTTGATTTCAGATTATTCATTGTTATAATAATTTAATTTATTTATACATATTTTTTGTTTTGAAATTGATTTATTATATTTTAAAGCATTAAGATAAAATTTAATAATATAATATGTCTTATTAAATCAATTTAAGTTTTAAAAGAAATGTCGACAGAAATTATGACTATTAAAGACTTAGAAGAAAAATATTCACAATATCATTATGAATGTCATAGAAAGACAATATTAAAATCATCTGATTTTTATTTAAATATATTAACATCTAAAACCATATGTTTAAATGCGTTAAAAATGTTTATTAATAATGGAAAAATTGAGAATTATAATATTGAATTATACTTATTTGCGCCAGAAATATGTAAAAATATATTTTATGAAGATAGTATACAATGTAAAGATGATAACAAATTTTACGATTTTCGTATCGATCGTAGTTTATTTAAAGTACCAAATATACTTTATCATGAATATTTAATATTACCTGATAAAGGTATAGTGATGGAAGATCTTTTCGTCTGTTTGAATACAGATGAAGCAGGAAAAAATATCGAATATCAAGATTTTAAATATTCGATTGTCAATGTGTTAAAAGATTTTTTAACAATAAAAGTATCTGATATATTTGAAGATGGTAAAGATAAAACAAATGATGAACTTACGAGAAAGTGTGCAAAATATTTAGACAATCCAATAATTTTAGATAAAAATAAAGATTCTGAGAAAATAAAATATATTATATATAAATATTTAAATTATTTCTTAAAAGAATGGTTTGTTCCATGGGGAACTAGATTTTCGGCTGAAGATATATAAACGATATATTTAACACAACATAAAAAAAATTAAAAAAGTAAATAATATATATATTATAAATATGTATTATTTATTTTTTTTTATTTACTTATCTTCTCAAAAATGAGAAAAATAAACAATAATATATATATTATTATTTTTTTTTGTTCATTATATATTAGTTGAGCAAAAAATAAATAATATATAATATGATATGTATTATTTATTTTTTTTCTGTTTTATTTTAGCGATATTTCTTTTTTCTTTTATTTAATTTTAAATTTATCATTCCATAATATAAAATAATAATCTAAAAGTCTAATGAGAATTTTATTTATTAATGATAATTTTTCATCGTCGTCAATATTTAACTGATCACTTATATTTTTATAATTTTCTTTCACATAATTATAAAGAATAATTTCATTTTTAGCGGTAATATTATGTTCATCTTTGATTTTATATTTTTCTATTAATAAGAAGTCTGCTAATACTCGATCGGCTGAGTACTCTTCAAATTCGCTATTAGTTGAATCTAATGTTATAACAGAGAAAACTTCTTTTATCACTATTCCTACTCCTCTAAACAAATATTTAGCGAACAATGGATTTAAAACCATTATTTTATTATAGTCGAAGTTAAATTTATATAATATATTGTTATATTCATCATAATAATAAAAATCTTCTAAAGTTTTATCATATAATTTAGGCGCAAATCTATACATTTTAAATCTTTCATCAGCGCATATTATCGCTAATATACTTATTATTTTTTCATTAGATGTTTGATCTATATTGGTAAAATACTCATCATCATCATCATTATCATATCTAATTTTCACTGAATGATAATAAGGTGAATAATGAAAACGTGCGTATTTTTCTTTATATTTTTTAGTTATTAAATAGATCAATAAATGTTTTCTATCTTCTATATTTGTTTGCGACATATTGTTAATTTTTAAGTCAATGTTTTAAATTATGATAATCAATTATAAAAACGGTTAACATAAGATTTAAGCAAATAAAATTTTATTTGCTTCTAATGAAATAATGACTATACAAAAAAATAAATATAAATATACTATTATTCATTTTTTTAATTTATTTATTTCGCGCTATTTAATTATGACCGCGCTAATTAACCCATTCGACAAGACAAATTTTTTCAAATACGAAGAAGAAATATTTATCAATGAAATCTCTTTTTTCTTCGTCATTTTATATTCTCTCATTGTTGTTATTAGCGCAAAAATTAGAAATAATAGACATTTGTCTATCGTAAAGTTGATGAGTTTCATATGATGTACATTTTTTAATTATTAAAAATCTCGTTAATGTATTTAACGCCGAATAATAATCATCATCATTATCTTCGATTGATCTATTATGTAAATAGCAAAATATTTCATCTGCTGCTATGCGTTTTTCAAGCTTTCCAGATTTTTTATATTTTCTTAAATATTTTTCACAATGTTCGTTTGGTCCTTTCAATAATTCATGATTGAAATATACTTTATATAAATCTGTTTTCATATCATAAAATTTATTAATATCTCTCTCATCTATATCTGGAATATCGCAAAATATTATTATCTGTTCGCTTAATTTTTTATCGTCTATCAATCCAGCTGAAAATCTATATAACTTATCATCAAAGCTTACTACCTCGCATGAACATATGTTACAACAATTTACACGTGTACTTTTACTTGATGAGGCCTTTTTATAATAGTTTATCATTTCTCTTATAACTTTCACATTAGGATTGTTATCTGAATATCGACTTTCATCGGCGCATTTACAATTACTAGAGTTATCTTGTTTAGTATAATCTTCTAATATGTGATCACAAGCCAGATATTTACCAGCTGTATAGTGATGTTTATTGCAAAAATCGTCAAATTCTTTCTTTTGATTAATATCCATCATAATATAATTAATTTATATTGCTTTCAATATTTAAAGCAAAATATATATTCTTTGTTTAAATTATTACTAATATTATTCAAATATATAAATATCCTTTATCTAAGAAACTCAATATAATAAATATAAAAAAAATAATAATATAATAATATATTATTATTTTTTTATTTTTTTATTTATTTTTATTAATTTAATTTACTCACCATTCAACAAGACAAGAATTTTTGATAAAGCCAAAATGTTCGATTAAAAAAGATCTTTTTTCTTCATCATTCATAATTATTTCTTTATCATTATTTGAGTAAAAACTACTAATACGAGATACTTGTTCTGTTATAGATCTTTCATCATAACCATGTAAAACGCGTTTTTTAATTATTAAAAATCTCATTAGTGTTTCGATTGCAGAATGATAATTTTCATCGTCAAAAGCATTAGATAAATTTAGATAACAAAATATTTCATCAGGTATTATATAGTCTTCATATTTATATCCAAGTCCTGTTAAATATTTATTAATATCAACATCTTTTGTTTTCATCGATATTTTATACAAAATAGATACTCTATCTTTATTACGACTATCATTTACATAGTTAGTTATCAATATTTGTCCATCATTTAATCCATTTTCATCTATTAATCCTTTTGAAAATTTATATAATTTTATATTTTTACTATACTCTGCCATTTTAAAATATTTGATCATCTTTTGTATAACCTTGACATGAGGATTTTCGTTTGAGAGGCGATTTTTAGCGCATGAAGAACAATTAGTAATTTCTTCCGGCGATATATACATATCTATATGTCTATGATGAGAACACATTAAATACTCATTAAGATAATGTTTATTGCAAAAATCGTTAAATTCTTTTTCAATAATGTCAGTCATGTTGTTAAATTATATTACTTTCAATATTATTAATATATAAAATATATATTCTTTATTTAAAATAATATCAAGCATTATTCAAATTTATAAACATACTATATTTAACGCGCCGAAAGGCAAATACAAAAAAAAATAATATAATATTGTATAAATCATTATTAAATTATAAATAATATTTAGTAAGATATAAATTTATAAATAATTTTGGAATACTTTTTATTAATTCAACTTTTTCTTCATGTTTAAGACTATTTCTATGATCTTCAATAACCATCTCATCATAATCATTCATTTCATAATAAGATATTTCTTCGCAATCATCACAGCTTTTTGGTGGATATTTTTCTATTATTAAAAATAATGATAAAGCATTATGAATATTATAGATATCAGACTCTTTTACTGATTTGCCAAAAACGAAAAACACTTTATCGAGTATTAATCCGCCTTTATTTATAAAATATTTTTTGCAAAGTGTTATAGATTTACTTATAGCCGAAAAATTAATACTTACTTTATATAAATAATTATTATAATTGAAAAATTTTTTGATAAATTGGCAATTATATTTTTTATCAACAAATTTATCTGAGAATTTATATATTTTTAAATCTTCTTTTTGTTTTTCACATATAGTGTAAATCTGATTCTCACGTATAGTATAATATTCAGCGAAATTTTTTAAAACATTTCCGTTAGAGGATATATTTAAAAACTGAAGATCAGAGCGACTTTTAAACATATAGTCCTTTTTTAAATCTTTAATAAAACTAACACCCATATGATCAGTACAATGAAAACTTATAATACGTAAAATATCTTTATCCCGTTTTACAATTTTATTTACCGCGCTTTCGATATTTGAATTTTCTTCATCTATTTGAGACATTATGTTTAATTTATTGAGAGAATTTCAAATATAATATATCAATATAAATCTCTTCCTTAAATATTATTAATATTAATCAAATCAGTAAATATCCAATCTTAGCTTTTAATAATTATGTACATGAAGAAGCATAAAAAATTAAATAATATATTAAATTATTTAATTTTTTTTTATTATTATATATAATTTTTATATTAAACAAAATTGAACAAGAAATTTCTTAATAAATAATTCTTTATATTGTTTTATTAAAAGTTTTTATCTTTGCAATTGACAATAATTTCATCATAATATTCTTTATTAATATTTCCTTCTTCGTCAAATAAGGTAGTTTTATTGTTATCATTAAATTTCATTATTCTTAAAAAATTAGCAGAAGATTGTAAACATTATATAAATTATCTTTTTCTACAGATTTACTATCTTATGGAAAATACTTTATAAAACAATACGCGACCATATTTGGTTATAAGACATCTATTTAAAATATTTTCATCATAATATAATTCGACTTTTTAATTATGCAAGTAAAAACAAATAAAAAAAATAAATGATATAATAATATTATTCTTTTTTATTATGTACATCATATAAATTAAATCGGTATATATTCTGTAAGTATTTTATATTTGAAGAAATTTATATTTTCTTTTACAAAAATACACCTCTCTTCGTAACTCAAAATATCCTCACAATTGTAATACTTTCGAAGTGATTTCTTTTCTTCGCAGAAAGATATTTTTTCGCATTTATTAGATTTTTCTTGTTTAAATTTTGTTATTTTTAAAAACGTTGGCAAACTAGTATAAACATTATAGAAATTATTTTCTTTAACGTATTTACCATGAATGAAAAATATTTTATCGATTAATAATGGATTACCGATAGATTCATCTATAAAATATTTACCATAAAGATCTCTATAACTATAACTATATAATGGTTTATAATCAATCTCTACTACGTATAATATATCATTATTTATATCTGTAATTGAGAATTTTGTATGTAAGTGAACATCATAATAAACGCGTGAGATTTTATGCGAAAATATATATATTTTCATGCTTTCTTCGTTATTTACGCTTTCAGTATAATATTTAGCTAATTTTCTTAGAACATTTACATTAGAAGATAAATGTGAAGGAGGAAGATCATCTATTACACTGCAAACATTTTTTAAATCATATGTCTTGCGTGAATATTTATCATAATGATAACGTAAGATTTTATCAATTGATTCATTATCAGATTTTTTAATTTTTTTTAAAGCTTCATGAAAGCTAATTTTTTTCTTATTGGAATTATCCATTATAGAAGATTTAAATTTAATATATAATATATATAATTTCTTTATTTAATATATTATATATTATATTCAAATAAAAACATGTTAAATAATTTAACCACTAATAATATGAGATAAGATTGTCGATGATATTAAATAAATCAAAAGCAAAAAAATAAAATAATATTATTTTATTTTTTTAATATATATTTATTTGTTTTCTTCACAATTTAATAATTATAAAGTCAATTCTTCAAGATAATTTTTTATTAAAGTTTTTTTATTGTCTTTGATAATTTTTCTTTTTTTGTTAGCATCGACTACAAAATTATTGCAATTATAATTTTTTTCTTCTACTGTGAAAAATCGCATAAATGTCTCTTCAACCGAATAAAAATCATATAATTCATTTTTATTAATATTTTCGTTGTTTAAATCGCAGCAGTATATTTTTCTTATAATAACTTGGCCTCTATCAATCAAGTATGCTGAATTTTTCATATGATCTTTATTTAAAACCTCGTCTCCGTTGAAACTAAAAATGTATTCATTTTGAGTGTTATTATCATAAAGTATAAATTTGTGTTTGTAATACTCAAAAAGAAATCCTATATTAAATTTATATAAGGTTAAATTTTCATCATTATATAAATCTACAATTTTCTTCATAACACGCACATTTGTGCTATCTGGTATAGTTGATTTATGTTGTAAATTATCCTTTTCATCAATAGCTATACCATCATCACCATATTTAATATAAAAATTAATGTAAGCAATGTCTATATTTTGGATGAAAATTTTTTCTAAAGTTATTTTTTCTTTCATTTTTTCAATCAATTAAGTTATATTATTTAGCGCAAATTCAAACAATTTAAATATATATTAATGATATTCAAATAAGCTAATATAATATTTAAAAATATTTTTTATCTGTTTGAGAAATTTAATCGAATTTATTTATGTAAATGGTAAAACAAATAACAGATTTAATGATAAACATAATTATTTTTGCAAATAAAAAAAAATAAATAATATAATAGACATATCTATATATTATTTATTTTTTTCTTTATTTCTCGAATATAATTTTGCATTTATTTAGATATATTTTCATTTATCTCATTATTTATCTCATTATATTTGTAGAATATTTCACGCTCAATTTCATAATCTCCAGAATGTAATCGATGAAATTTTTTATTATCATCTTCAATAGCTTTCATCAATTCTTGATAATGTTCATTCTGGTCTATTTCTTCATTAAACTTTTTCCATTCTTTAATCATATCATCAATTTTGATAGTTACATCATTGATTTTAGCGATATTTACAATCAAACAATAGGTATTAGTTATTATTTGTTTTTCTAATGATGATAAAATTCTTTTATTTAAGTTATAAATGCCGATTGATTTATATTCTTCCATATATTTTTTATATGCTTTTTCACCATAAGGATTTTTTTCGATGAGGCTAGATATAGATTTTTCAATTCTATGTAAATTTGTGTCTCTAAATTCTATTAAAAATTTATAATTATTTACGTATTTTAATATTTTACTGTAAAAATCTTTGTAATCTCTGGAAGATTCAATATTTACAGATAATACAGCAAAATCCATTTTATCTAGAAAGAAGAACAAGTCAGATATTTCTAAATTTTTTGAAAGATCATCAATAACAAATTCATGTTTATTTTCATCTTTATAGTGCATCACGACTTTAATGTTATCTTTTTTTTCCTCATTGTCTTCTAATTGTTTGTAATTGAAATCGAATTCAATATATTTTCTTTCATCATACTTTGAAAGCGCGCTTATAATCTGAGTTAAAGTAAACATTTTTGTTTTCGCTTAATTATGTTAAGTCAAGTTAAGTTAAATTAATATGTATATATTTAATTCAAATTCATGAATATCTAATAAATTATACAAGTAAATACTTTCTCATTATTTATAGTAAATTTATTAATATAAATTAATATATTCATTACTTTGCTGGCCGCGCGCCAAGTGCAAAATAAATCATTTTGAATTTTATGCTAGCAAATTTAAACAAGACAAATATATATTAAATACAATGAATTACTTTAAGTCTTATATTTATTCTTTAAATTATAAAATCAGCGACGCCGGCAAAGCAAAAAAAAACATTATATACGATGAATCTTATTCTGCTAATATCAATAATACAAGTTTTAATTCTTTATCTCTGTGTCGAAATGATAATGATTATTATAGCGCAAAAAGATATGATAATAAATGTAGCTTTAATGAATTCATTTTACTGCTGTGCGGCGCAAACTTAGAAAGCGGCGCGACCTTGAATCTAGAGAGCGTTAATAAATATATTAATTTTAAGAACATCAAAACTTATATAAATGATAAATTCAAGAAAGAAAAAAATACTTGGTTTAAATTCGAGCTAATCGTGGATTTCGAGTATGATATCTGCTACTATAACTGCAAACAAGACAAAAACGTTAGTTCAAAAGAGGCGCTGAATAATATATCTCTAATAGCAAATAAATACTATAAAATAGATTACATAAAACATGTAAATTATTTAGACGCGCTATCTAAAGACGAAGAAAATATAGAATACTATAATGAAATATATACATGCGAGCGCGAGCAAGATAAAAAATATATAAAGAATTTAAAAAATAAAGAAAGCGGCGCGCAAATTAAAAAATACAATAAAATCGACTCGGTTAAATTAATAGCAACGCCAAACATAGAAGATAATAAAATAGAAAAAAATAATATCTTTAATTATATAAATGTAGATAATATCTATTCGCTGCTAAAAAATACATATGATTCGCTAGAAAATAAAAATGATGTAGTCATATTAAGCATTTTCATAGATGCTATTAAAAACAAAATATATTTTATAACTTATTAATATTTAATAATCTGCTTCTGCTATGTATAAGATAAACAAAATAAATATCTATACTAGATATATATTATTTTCTATATAATATAAAACTTCAGATAAAGCATTCACAGTATCAATATTATTTTTTGTCTTAAATTGATCTATAGCGGATGTGATTTTTTTCAAATAATCAATCATTCCTCCGCTTTTAACTATTTCTGAATCTGTATCATTTGGGTTTTTTTCATAATTATGTTTAAGGTTATAATACATAGAAGCTATTTTAACTACTTCATTATATTGATTAGTTAGTTGTTCTATATCCTCCATAACTTTATCGAGTATAATTGTTTTTCTATAATTGCTTAATAGAATTTCTAATCTCTCATCTAAAAAATTACACACAACTAAATATTCATCTAACTTTTCAACATCATGAGTATTTTTTAAATTATATATTGTTCCTGTTATGTATTTTAAGTCATTTGATATATGACATAATTTAATGAATAAATCAAAGTCATTGGCTTTTTTATATTCATTAGACGTTGTTAAATTATTAAATTTAATTATCATAGAATTATATAAGTTTAAAGTATCTTTTATTATATCCATTTTAAATTAGATAAAAATATAATATTTATTAGCGCCCGCGGCGCGCCGCCAAGCAAGAAAAAAATATTTATTTAATATCATATTTCTATCTTTATTTTGCGCACCCGCGTCAACCAAATAAATAAAACATCATAAATCTTTCTATTTTTTTTCTAAAATATCTTATAAATCTTTGTATTATATTATATGAAGTTTCGTCTTGGCGCGCGTTTTCGGGGCTGTCGTTTTTATCTTCAACCGTGAAGTTAATATTATTTATTTTATCAGAATTATCTTTATACATAAATGATGTTGTTGCATTATCGTTTACATCCTCCAATAATGTATTTAGATTATTCAATATTCTGTTTTTGATATTTCTATTGAATTCTTCATCGCGGCAGATCGTATTTATTAAAATTCTTATGAAATCTTCTAATTCTCTTTCTGTTTTAAAGTTGAATTTATAGATTACATTTAGCGTATAAGAGTGTTTTAAGTCGTCTTTATTTTTAATTGTAAAACGATTGATATCTTTTTCGTATTTTAGCTCAAATAAAACATAAGTGTTGAATATTATTCTATTATCTAATATTTTTACCGCTTCAGAGATTTTATTTTGATCTGAGAAAGATGTATATGTATATGTTTTAGTCGTCATTTTTCTTATTTGTTTATTATATTTAGTGTAAATAAAATACTATTTGCTTTTATAATGATAATATTAAATATATTTATTTCATAATCAAATTCCTTTATAAATTTTTATCTTTGTTCATTGAAGGTAAAATATATATATGGCGCCGCCAAGCAAAAATATATTAGTATTTGGCGCCAAAATTGAATAAATAAACATATTAAAAAATGCTAAAGGCAATTATAACAGATAAGATTTATAAAGCTGATGATTATGTAGTGCCTCATATCAGCGTTATAAATAAAATATTTAAAGAAATAGGTATGAATAATATATACTGCTCTAATTCATATGATAAAGATATTATATATTCTAATATAAATAGATACTGTAAAGAATATAATATAGACGCCAAAATTAGCGAAAATAATATATTAAATAGAATATCTAAGCTTTCGTATAAAAATTATAATGTTAAAATATCGATAGATAATAATAAAGTGCGAAATATATTAAACAATAAGAAAAAAACATATGAATTATCCCCAAAAACATTTAAGTTATATAATAAATGTTCAAATGAGATAGTTAGAGAACATCCTTGTATAATTCATAACTGTAAAGATGAAATTCAATGTGTGAAAATTTTGATGCGTGATAAAAGAGAAGAAGACTATAAGTTTGAAGAAAGCAAAAATAAATTATATGAAGATAAAAACATAAATTATGAGTGGTTGTCAGATGATATTAAGCGAGATATAGAAAAAAAACATATTAGCGAAATTTTCGCCAGAGGCAAAAAAATTAATAGTGACGGATGTATTATATGTAATTGTAATTTTCAGCGTATATAATATAATTGAGCAAAATATATTTAATTTATTTTAACTCATTAGGTATTTTTTTTATTAGTTTGGCGATAAATTTATTGCATTCTTCTTTGCTATATCCTGAGTCGAGCATTATATTAATAAATAATTCCATTCTAATTTTATTTCTTCTTAACAGTAAAATTTTAGCTAAATTAGATATTCTACTGTAATTATTCTTATATTTGGACTTAATTTTTTTCATTAATTTATTATATTTATTTTCCATACCTAATTTTCCTAATATTGATTTTATTTTATCAATATCATTTCCCACTATTTTGCTCAATTTTATTACTTGTATTTTATCTAGTGATTTATTTAATTCGCGCAAATTCGCTATAAATTGGAGTTCTTTTTCTAGTTTGAGAATATTCATTACGTCAATTAATTGATCCATACTGTATTTTTTAACGAATTTTTTCATATAAATACAAGCTACATAACCTGCGTTAAAATCACCGATATCAGCCATTTCAATATAATTATAATCTTCATCTGATATTCCAATATTATAACATAGTAATTTAAATTTTTCACCATAGCAGTCTAAAAGAGACGAATGTTTACCTGAATATGAATATGATATTATGTGAATAAAACCACTATCATTAATTCTATATGAGCCTATTAACAATAAAATTTTAGATAATTTCTTTTTATTTATCGAATCAATATTATCGATTGTAGGATTTTTTACCATATCCAATTTTGATATTTTTAATTATTTCAAATTAATAAATGATTATTATTTATAATTGATAAATTACATAAAACTAAAACATTCACATAAAAATATTATTTCTTTTTTTTTATATTCGGCTCTTTTTAAGATGTGTAAAAAATCCATTCTAGTCATTTGTGGCATTCTCATTCTAATTATATCAAACAATTTAGCAAATCTATTTTCTTTTATAATCCTATCTCTATGATTTTTGAACATATATTTGTTAATGATTTCTTTCTTATTCCATTGAAGATGATTTGAATTTTCAACTATATATTCCCATTTACATGTTTTTTCTTTGAGAGAAGGATATAACAAATATTTCAAATACATCCAATCTTTATATTCTAAGGAAATATTATCGCAGCCAATTTCAGTTTTACTTTTAATGAAATCATCTATATACTTATTTTCTTGAACGAGTTCGCTTGATGTACTAAATATTTCCTTTAATAATAGAGCGTTATTTGGAGTGTCTTTAATTTTTTCATAAAGAAAGTCGTTAACAAAATCATCAGTAGAAGTCATAGAATTATCATCGCAATCTCTTATACACTTCATATCATAATCCGATATATCTAATAATTCGCATAATTTTATAATTCTATCATCATTGAGCAAATTTTTAGAAGTACTTAAATACATATACTCATCTTTCAATGTTTTTCGCGGATCGAATACCATTTTTTTTATCGTAGCGTCGAAAAGTTCTCTATAAATATTATTCATTTTTTGATAAAATGAAATATTCAAAAAAAAATATATTAGCAAAATTTTCTTTAGGAAAAATCAATAACAGTTAATACATTATACTTGATCATATTTTTGAACGCATTTAATTTATTCAAAATCATAAGCTATTTTTCTTTTTATTAGTTCTGCGATGAATTTATTACATTCTTCTTTACTATATCCTGAGTCAAGCATTATATCAATGAATGATTCGATAGTAATCATATTTTCTCTTAAGAATAAAATTTTTACTAAATTAGCTATTCTACTAGAGTTATTTTTATATTCGCTTTTAATTTTTTTAATTAACTTATCATATTTGTCTTCCATGCCTAAATTTATCAATAGTGTTTTTATTTTATCAATATCATTTCCCACTATTTTGCTCAATTTTATTACTTGTATTTTATCTAGTGATTTATTTAATTCGCGCAAATTCGCTATAAATTGGAGTTCTTTTTCTAGTTTGAGAATATTCATTACGTCAATTAATTGATCTATACTGTATTTTTTAACGAATTTTTTCATATAAATACAAGCTACATAACCTGCGTTAATATTACTTATATCAGCCATTTCAATGTAATTATAATCATCATCTGATATTCCAATATTATAACATAGTGATTTAAATTTCTTACCATAGCAATCAAGAAGAGATGAATTTTTGCCTGAATACAAATATGATCCTATATTAATAAAACCTTTATTTTTTCCTTTCTATGAGCCGATCATCAATAAAATTTTAAATAACCTTTTTTTCTTTATTATATTAATATTATCGATTATTGAATTATTAGCCATATTTATTTTCATTATTTGCAAATAATATTCACTATTGTATAATCAAACCATACATTCCATTAAGAAAACTCTTTCTTTTTTTTTATATCCTGCTTTTTTCAAAATTCGCACAAAATCTATTCTAGTGAATTGAGGCATTTTCATCTTGAGTATGTCAAATAATTTACTAAATCTATTTTTTCTTACGATAGTTTTATTATCTTTCTTAAATATATATTTGTTTATGATTTCTTTTTTATTCCATTCAAGGCAATCAGAGTTTTTTACTATAGATTCCCATTTAGATGTTTTTTCTTTAAGAGAAGGATATAGTAAATATTTCAAATACATCCAATCTTTATATCCCAAATTAATATTAGTGTAGCCCATTTTAGTTTTCTCTTCGATAAAATTATTAATATATTGATTTTCTTCGATGAGCTCACTCGACATACTAAATATTTCTTTAATCAATAAAGCATTATTTGGAGTATCTTTAACTGTCTCGTAAAGAAAGTCATCAACAAAATTATTAGTCGAAGTCATAGAATTATCGTCGCAATCTCTTATACACTTCATATCATAATCTGATATATCCAATAATTCACATAAATTTATAATTCTGTCATCGTTGAGTATATATTTAAAAGTATTTAAATATGTATCATCTCGTATTTTATTTTCCGGGTCGAATTCTATTTTTTTTATTGTAACATTGAAAATTTTTTTATAATACATTTTTCAATGAGATTAAATATTTCAAAAAAAATATATTATATTTAATTATATTAGCACGCCCGGTTAGCTACAATCTCTAGATATTTCAACTCCCTCGGTTACATAAAATTCGCCATATTTTTCTATTTTGTTTGGCCACTTTCCATCTTGCGAGTAGATACTTGGTATATTATTTAATATCGAGCTATCACTAGTGCCGTGGCATTTGCGGCAAAGAGCGCCATTGCTACATTCAGCTGCTGTTTCTACAGCATATAAATAATCAGTTGTATATGTGTTTGGGCACAAAATTCTTTTGCCTTCGCTATTTATTAGCGGCGTAATGTTGCCGCATTTCTTCTTCACGACGACTTTTTTGTTGAGAACATAAAGATAGTAGCCGACAAATAAAATAGCCAGGCCTATCAAGAATAATATAATACTCATAGTTTTCAATTATAGAATAAAAATATATATCAACTTTACTTAAGCGCAAAAAACAAAAACAAATATAATATCTTTATTTAATAATATATGAACTAATAAGAAATATATATATTTGCTTCCGCGCTAAATTATTTATTTTTTTCATTGTTTAATTTCCGCTAATAACATGCTTTGCGCAAAAAATTTTATTATTGTTTGTTTATTAAAAAACATGGATAGAATTAAAAATAATAGTTTATCCGACTTTATACCTAAAGGTTATATAATAGGTTACAGATTTGGTCTAATGAGCGATGAAGATATTAAAAATAAAGCAGTTATTAAAATAACTTCTAGCGCTAACACGACTCAAGAAAAAACTCCTCACCCACATGGTCCAAGAAGTCAATTTCTTGGGACCGATTCTAGCAGATATAAGTGCTTAACCTGTAATCAATCTAAGGAGCATTGTAGAGTCGGCCATGATGGATATATAGAAACATTTGCGCATTTTAGCCCGCATAAAAATATAATGATGATAACAAAGAAAGTTATATCTATATTATGCGTTAATAATAAATGTAATAAAATTATTTTTTCCACTGAGAAGCTAGATTATGAGAAGAAAAATATTCACTTGAAAAAGAAAGATTTGCTAACTCATATATATGAAATAGCGAAGCAAGAAAAAGGTGTATGTTATCATTGCAAAACGCCAGTAAGAATAGCTGAGGATAATAAAATGTTTCCTATGATATTCAAATATGTTCTTAATAATAATAACAAATATGATCTATATCCTTATATGGTCTATGATACTCTGACGCGCACATCTGAGCATGAATTTAAGAAGTATTTCCCCAACATTCCACGCCCAAAAGAATTATGTAATACTCTTACACTTATAAGCGGAATACCAATGCGCCTAGATTCTATATCTGCTATTACTAATAAGCCTGAGCCAAATGAAGTTACAACAGCTTATAATTTGCTGCTAAAGTTAACAGCCGAATGCGGCAAAGATTTTAGATTATCATCAACGCAAGAATTAACAGAAGATATAAAGAAAAATCAAGATGCTGTTTTATATCTAATATATTCTATAGTGAATGGTAAAGTTAATATTGGGCAAGATTATGCTAAAAATGATACAATAAAGAGTATAATATCTTTTATAGATAGAAAATCCACTGAAGGAGGAATAGCAAATATATCAGGTAAAGATGGGCCAGTTAGAGGAGGAATTTTAGCGAAAAGAATACATAATATAGGAAGGTTAGTCGCGACTTGCGATAACACGCTCGAATTTTCCACTATTATGCTTCCCGAGAATTTGCTGAAAAATTTGTATACTATAGAAACATATAATGAATTCAACATTAAAAGATTAAATGCTTTTTACGTTAATGGCGTCAAATATCCTGGAGCCGAATATATAATACGTGCTTCCGATAATAGCAAATTATATTGTGACGAAGTTAATAAAACTTATGTGCCGCAAGTAGGTGATATTATAAAAAGAAATGTTTTTAGCGGCGATTTAGTTATTGTTGGGCGCGCCCCAACTCTTATGCCATATAATGTATCTGCTTACAAAATATCAGATAAATTAAACGAATCTGGTGAATCGATATGTATAAAATCATCTGAATATAAGAAATTCAAAGATGGCGACTTTGATGGCGACGAAAGTTCAGTGATAGCGCCGCGTGATATGAATGGTGTAGCTGAGTTGTCATTATTAATGAAAACAGAGAATATAATCACTACAGTAAAAAATGGAGATTTAACGTTAGGAATTGAATGTAATTCATTGATAGGCGCGTCTTTATTAACGCAAGATACTAACATAAGTATAAATAAATTAAATTGGCTAATTAATTCAATACCTGGCGTTTACAAGAAAAAATATATAGATTTGATGAATAAAGATGTTACACCAAATAGAATATTCACTGGACGACAAATAGTTTCTTTGTTTTTGCCATATGGTTTGTATTATACTAAAGCGTCATCTTTCTATGATAAGCGACTAGAAGAAGTAATGAATTATAAAGAAGAAGAGAAAGTAGTAGTATTTAAAAATGGCAACATGATTAGCGGAGTATTAGACAATGATACTATAGGTTGCGGCTCTAATAATTCTTTGTTTAGAGCGACTCTAGAGTGCGTCGGCGAGAAAAGAACGCTAAAAATAATTCACGCGCTTAATACTTTATTCATGAGATATCTATGCAACACAGATTTTACTTTGTCTATGAAAGATATTTCGCTAAACGAAACAGCGCGCGAATATATTGATGCTAACCTTAGAGTTAAAGAAGAAGAAATTAAAGAGCAAAATAGAAGATTTTATGCTGGCGAAGTTGTCGCCAATTATAATGAGAGCGCATATAAAACAGTTAAGAAAAATATACATGCTTTGCTGAAAACTTCTGATGAAAATTTTCGCCATACAATAAATGGGCTAAAAGATTTTAGAAATAATAATCTTGTAAAGTCTGGGCTAGCTATTGATGGAACTATAAATAAAACAATTATAAAAATAGGAGAAGATCTTGGGACGCCAATGCTTAAAGGTGAACCAATTGAACATCAAAGCGGGCGGCCTTCAAGGCATGTAAAAAAGAATAATCTTGATCTAGATTCTTGCTATGCCGTCGGCAATCATACAAAAGGAGTTGATCTATTAGCTTTCGTTATTACCTCAATTCCTAGAATTATGACTCTAGTGCAAAGAATTAATGGCACAGCTAGCGCAGGAACAATAAGAAGAGATTTGTTAAATGCATTATCTATTTACATATTAAATAATCATGGTCATGTTATATATGGCGACTATACGGCGACTGTGCATCATTCTAGTTTGTCATATGGACATGATGGGCTAGCAATAAATAAAATAATGACACCTGGTATTTTTAGCAAATTCGCTAAAATGCCAATAGATAAATTGTATAATTCTTACTTTTACATTAGCAAATGTAGTGAGGCTTTACGAGATTATTCTGATAATAGCTGGAATGTATTTAAAGGCTTAATTGAAGATCTAAGAAATAACATATTGTCGCTGAGCGGAGGCGGTTTAATAGACCCTGGCTATTATATGAAAATATCAGTCCCATTCGCGCTAGAATATAGAATAGATTTAGATGCGCCATTTTCGCTCGATAATGCAGAAAGTAATTTCACTATAGCGCGCGACTGTATAAATAAAATTAGCGACTTATATATTAATGAAATTAATCATGTTAAAGACGACTTTATAGTTAAGAGCAAAATTAAAATAACTGTTATGTATCTATTATTCTCCTTTTCGCCGATAATGCTGGGCAAAATAGAAAAAGATAAAATTCGCCCTATATGTGAGGATCTTTATCTAAAATATATCAACGCCATTGAGCGCCCAGGAACTGCTGTTGGTATGATAGCCGCATCTAATCAAGCAAAAACTATGGTGCAAAACAGCCTCGATGCGCCAAAGAAGCAAGCAGATAATAGTATATTAGAAGATGAGAAGACACATAATAGAATTATGTTCCCAAAAGGCATTCTAGTTGGCGCAAATATTTATATAGCGCCGCTCCTAGAGGAATATCATGGAGTCGACATTAAAAACGAAATAATAAACAAAATAGTCGAAGATAATCTGCCTAATTATATTGATACTGTCAATATTTCAGATAAGCCAATAAATGATGTTGATATAATAAATCAAAGAAATATAAAGAATATAAATAATGAAGATATAATGTCAACGTGCATTACAATTACTTTAGTAAGGTCTCAGCTAGTGAAGAAAAATGTTAAATTAGCGGATATAATCGAAAGAATAGAAGATTACAATCCTGGCATAATAGTTGCAGAGAAGAAAAATACAGATTATAATAAGACAGCGCATAAATCAACTATAGTGTTATTCTTCACGAAAGAATCATCTAAGCTTTTGTTTGAGGGCGTAACTAATGATATGCTTAGAGTCGCTATAACTAATCTTACCGATTCAATCATCGTTAAAGGATATCCGCATATTATAAATGCTGATGTATTTTATAACACAATATGGGTCGAAAACCAAAATAAAGAATTGGAGTCAAAAGTAGTTCCTTATATTAAGATATTATCAGATAATATATATGGTGTGTTGAATTTAAAATGCTTAGATCTAAGATATTTATGCTCAGAAAATCCTAATATATCGCTAAAAATGAATGGATTAAATTCGGCTAGATTATCTTCTATGTTGATGTTAATGAAAATAGTAAAAACACATATCACGCATATAATACAAACAATAGATGTGTTGTTCTATAAAGGATATGCGATAACTTGCAAATCTTCAGGGCTATCAAAAAGAATACCAAACTCAACACTAATATCTGCTGTTAGCTCCGACCCTAAGGGCAAAATAATATCGGCGGCAAGATCTAAAAAGGAAGTACCTATATCCGATATTATGTCGCGCTTATTTATGGGTCAAAATTTAGAGATAGGAACTAGTTATTGCAAGTTGTATTATAATAATAATCAAGTAGAAGTTAATTAGTGCGGTGCGCAAATAAATTAATAATTTGAATTATATAATTTAATAATAAATTAATCAAGAACAAAAAAATAAGATGTTAGATATTTGCGTAACAATATTAACTGAATTCACTTTAATCAATATCTGCTCATTCATGATAGCGGCGCTTTCATTGAATTCTAATTTAATGTTAAAATTATTTTACTTAAACAATGAATTTTTTCCAGTAAATAATTTCGATCATGTTGAAAATGTTACTAGTGGCGGCGAAAATATAGGATATGATTATAATATGAAAAATATCTTAAGTATAGTAGCATATTATTATTTATTTATAATTTGTTTTAATTTTGTAATATATAATATGCTTTATAAATATTTATTTAGTACAGATTTTTATTATGATTATATTAAATTATTTATAATTGCAGTAGTAAGTGTTGTTAAATTTAATAATCTATCAACTATTTACGTATATTATATTACGGTTTTAGCTAATAACAATATAAGTTATTTTAAATTCATGATTGTCTTAGATATTTTATTAGGTTCAATAAGACTCGAGTGTTATTAAAAATTAAATTTGAATTGATTTTACACGGAAAAAATAAATCGATATAATCAAATACTAATAGATAATATATATATTTTTTTTGTTGTTTTATTTTAAGTTTAAATATATAATATATATTTAACTTATTAGTTATTTTATAAAATTCATTGTCATTATTTGCTCTAATTAATTATGTCTGTCGTAAACGAATTATCTGGACTTTCGCTCGATGACAAAGTTGATGCCGCCAAAGATCTAGAAGATTCATTTTCAATTAAGAAAAGATCTAAAAAATGTAATATCTTAACTGATAAACATTTCAAGGTTTCACACGCAGATCCAATTATCTACGATTATTTATCATTTGGTACAAATAAATTAGGAGGTCTACATTTGGAATTTGTTAAAGTTTTCAATCATATCGCGATAAATACTGATGAGATTGATAAATACAAAAGAGACATAGTTAATGTTAAAATGTTAAATGAGATGTGGAATATATATTGCGAGGATGTTTCAAGTAAGATGTTATTATTTGAAAAAAGTATCTCATTGATGAATTTTAAGAAATATAGTTATTCTGTATTTTGCGATAATATCATTGATAAGAGATATTTAGAATATGACTATTTAGATTATGGAGAAGCTGTAATAGAATTTCTTGATTATTATTATATCTTGCATAAATATCGAGAGAAATATTCAAGAGATATAAGATCCTTCAAACAGCGAATGAAAGGGATAAGGCAGAGAAGAAAGAAGGTAGCGGCTGAGAGTGATGATCATCTTAGAGTCAGACGTGTGAATATGAAAGGAGATAAACCTAGTGCGGCGAGAAGATTGTGGGCGAAAAATGTTGTGAGCTGTGGTTAGCGCGAATTTCATAAGTGGGCGGCGCGGCGCGCGCGAACAAAAGAAATGCGGCATACAGTATTTCTTTTAACAATATCAACAATACATGTATAGTGTATTGTTGATATTGTTTTTCTTTGCGGCGGCGCGCTAAGTCGATAAATGTGATATATTATTATCATTATTTATTTTTTTTCATTGATGATAGATCTGTCATGGTGCTTGAGTTAATAAATATAATAATTATTATTTATTTTTTTGTTGCTTAATTTGCGGCTGCGGCGCGCAAAGAGCAAAAAAAAATAAATATATTATGTTTAAGTTATAATAATTTTTCGCTATTCGTAATACTTTTTAAATTCATTTAATGCTTTATCTAGAATATTTATTATTTGCTTTTCGAATTCATTTAAAAATTCTTCGCATTTAGCGATTTTTTTATTATCATTAGAATATTTTTTTCTTAAATCGCCTCTATGATAAGAAAACAAATCAATAATATATTTCTTACATATTTCTTCTAATGGTCTATTATATTTATTAGTTAATATAAATTTTAATAGATGCTTTAAAGCCACATTTGGATCATACATTTTATATTTTCCATATATCAAATTATATATACGTTTTTTTAAAGTATTCATATTTTCTTCGACAAAATTTAGATAAGAATCTGTCACTTTTTGATAATCATTTTTCGATGCGATTATAATATCATCATTGATGTTAATTTCAATATTATCATTTATTTTATCTATGATTATAATTAATTCATTTTCAATATTATTTTCTATAGTTGTATATTCGTTTAAAATGTTTTGATAAATTTCATTGCTATTCTTAAATATATTTTGTTCTATGCGCTTAAAATCAGTAGATAATCTTTTAGTTATTTTACAAATTTTTGTGTCTCCAGATATATCAGACATTTTAATTAGCAAAGCAACTAATATATTAATTTAATAAATCTAATTAACGAATTTAATTTTAACAAAAAAAATCAAATTAATAATATTAGTATTTTGCGCGCGCACGCAAAAAAAGAAAAAATATAATATATATATATAAATTGTTATATATATATTATATTTTTATTTATTAATTTTTATTTTCTTTTATTCATTTAAATATTAAACCAACCAATAGACTATCTTTTATTTCTCTATATGTTATCAATCGACTAATTTTTATTTTATGTCGTTTTTCAATAACATAATATGACATTTCATTCATTTTTAAAACAATTAAATCACTTATTACAGGCGAGAATAAAGAATTATAATATATAGATAAGTATGATGCTTTAATTTTTTTAGAATTTTCATTTAAATTCTTAATAACACGATCTATGATAGAAGTGATATAACTTTTTAATTCTATAAAGATGATAGAAGAGTATTCTGACATTACATGATTATTATAATATTCTAATATATCATAATAGTCATCCATTGTATTTAAAACATAATTGTTTTTTAATACATGATTTATATTCTTTATTATATTTAAAAGCTCTACTTTTTTTATTCGTTCTTCTAATGTGTTGATTTTAAATATATTATACTCATTTAATAATTTATGTAAAATATTTTCATACTCTTTTATATCATTTTCTTCAGTTAATGCTTTAATGTATCGATTTGTTAGCCGATCTATGAAAACATCTATTTGCATATGATTTGAATAATCAGTAAAACTGTTCGATCGAAACTCATTTCCTACGATGATTTTTATCATATTATTTGCCATTTCATTTGTTTTTCTCATTTTAGCGCCGCAAAGATAATACTTTAAAGTTTAATTACTTTAATTATAACAATAATCAAATAAGAGAATATGTAAGCAAATAAATTTAAGAATACATATCTGATATGTATACATCAAGTCTGTCACCAAGCTCTTCTATTAAATCTATATTCATTTTCTCAATTTCAGAATAAAAATATTTTAAGCATTCATTATTTATTATAATATTTTTATTTGCTTTTTTAAATTCACTTATATATCCTCCAATAAAAGAGCGCGGCAGCGTTATAATATTCATGTTACTTTCCTTTATAATATTAATTGTTTCATCCATTCTATAAAATTCATATATTACTCTCATTCTAGGTTCATTATAAAACAAATATTGATATTTTATTCTGTCTAGCGTATCTGGTATTATATATTCGTCGATAAGTATATCTATTTGCTTTTCATATATATCAATTGCGATCTTCATATCATTAATATTTGTTGCTTTGAGGCAATGATCTAAATATATTTTAGAATATTTATACATAAATTCATCTATTAGCGCGATTCTTTTATTTATATTATTTAGCAACTCAATGAGTACTTTTTTGCTGTTTTCTATGTCAGACATTTCTTTTTTTCTATTTTAGTTAATTAGTTTGTTAATTCAAATATATAGATGATAATTATTATTTGCGCCGCGGCGCGCGGCAAACAAGAAAAAAAATATAGAGGCGCGATTTTTTAAATTCTTAATAAAGCGCTTAATAAAATTATATAGTATAATAATATGGACGATGAATTTTCTCCGCTTGGCGCGGCCCTAGAGAAATCTTTAGTCACATTAACACAATACATTATTACTATAGATTATTATATTGAGCTAGAGAAAATAGAAAAAACATCTGAAGGTATTTTGAATAATATAATAAATGAATATAACAATATATTTGCGCTATGCTCGCGGCTAACAAAGATAGATAATGTTATATATGCGCTAGATAAGTTTATATTTAATTTAAACGATTACGTTGAGAACTACATAAAATACAACCTTAGAGAAGTTTTCAACAAAATAAATGAGAGCGCGCTAAGTAAAGAAAATTTGGGCGTGGCTGATAATAATAAGTTGTCATCTAAGAGAATGTTCATAGACAGAATGAAAGAAAAATATTGCGAAATTCTTGAGAGGCAGAATGATGTAGTTATGCGCGTTGTGAATCACTATAGTGAGCAAATTAGTATATATGATAGATATTTTTTGCGAGAAATATCGGTGGCTTTGATTTGTCAGCGCAAAAATCTCGCTAATTTCTTTGATAATATAGATTAGCAAATTAAATAGAAGCGAATAATATAATCTGCTCGAGCCGAAGAGCGACGTGTATTTTATTATTTTGAATATATTTAATTTATATTAAATTTTATAGTTATAAATATAGAATGAATAGCCTTGCAGAAAATATAAAAATCAATCATTATAATTATAATGTGGAAACATTCAATAGAGTTTTTAAAAGATCTCTCGAGCGTTTCAAAAACAGACAAATATTATCATTTGATAATAACGCTATCAGAAATATAATATCAAAAGATTTTTCGCCAAATATTATAGATAATGAAAATGACGTAAATGGTTTAATTCATAGGTATGAAGAATATTTATATGATATGTTAGATTATCTTCTTATATACAAGTTAATATATATAAATGAAAATTTATATGCTCAATTAATTTATGGTAGACCAATTATATCACCGATTGATGCGAATTTAATAGTCGATAATATAAATTATACATTAAAAAATGATCTAAAAAAAGAATTTATTGATGATATTACATCATTGACAAATTCTATTGAATGTTATATTAGTAATGATAATTTTTGCCGCGTGAAAGATGAATACAAACAAAAAATAATAAATGAATTGAGTCGATTAAAATTAACAGCGATTGAAAAAATAAATTTATTTATGGATAATTGTAAAGTATACATTAATAAAAATAATATATTTATTATATTAAATGTAGAATATGGATATATGGATTCGATATATTATGATAAACTAAGATTACATACTCTTAGGATCGAAAAAATTCTTAAATACTCTTAAGTGCGAAAAATATCTAAATGAATTTAAATAATATATAAATATTTTTTTTATTAAATACCATTATTATTATATGTATTTTTTTTTGTTTAATTGTATACATAATTAAATATATATTATCTTATTTGAATACTTTTGTATTAAAATAAATCAGTTAAATAGATATTGTTAAAAGTTGCATTAAATAATAAATATATAACAATCATGAGTATTGTGGAAGATAAAAATGAAGAAACATCGTTAATAAATCTCTTAGATGAAGTCATAAAAAATTCGTATGTTTATACTTGTAACTTCTCATCGACAATAATGTCAGAAGTATTTAATATTTTACAATGTAAATATACTTCACAATCTTATTATAATGATAATAATGTTATTGTTATTATAGCTCAAACTTATGAAAAATTACTATATTTAAACGCTGATTATTTATTTAAAATTATATTACGATCTATAATTAAAGATATAGAATATTATATAAATCATTATGATAAATACAAAAATATAAAACATTCTATTAATGGTAATATTGCAGAATATTACATAAATAATGCTGGAAAAATTAAAAATAAATTAAGAAAACATTTTAAATATAGTATTGTAGAATGTAATAATGATTTAATAATTAAAGAAGAAAATTTTATCAACGGTAAAATTATAAACAATAAATACAAAGAAGAATTAATAAACAAGATGAAAGAAATAAATGATGATATGAATAAAAAAATAGATCTGTTTTTCAACGAATATACAATAGCACATTCAAATACCGAAATTGAACAAAAAAATATTCATTATAATTTATACGATAAAATATTTAAAAAAGATGTTGTTTTAAATTAAATAGCGACAAATTATATATTGTATTATAAACTAAATTTTCTAAAAAATAAATATATATATAATATATTTATTTTTTGCTAAATTTTAGTTTAATGAACTTGATTGATAAATATTTTATTTGTTTGTTTTTTTTTGCTTTATATTTTAGTTGCGCAAATTATTATTATTTTGTCGATTTAATTCAACGTAATAATTACATTAAAAATGATATTTTGAATATTTTAAATTAAAATAAAAAATGGAAGACATAAAAACGTTTACAATAAATTATTTTAATTCTGCCAAAACGAGTATTGATCAAGATATTACTGATAATATTATTGATTACAATAAAAAATTACTTATTGATATTTTAGAAAAAACAATAAATAATATCAACATAGAAAATAGAGAAGCTTTTTCGCCTTTACTAAAAAACATTGATGTTATCCATGAAAAAAGAAGAGATTTATTAGATAAATATAGGTATATAGTAATATTTAATGATGAACATTGTGAAAATTTTCTTAAAATATTTAAAAACGATCTGAAAAAATTATATGAGATCTCTCATCTATGTTACTTACGTAGTGTAATCTCAAATAATTCAAACTTAATTAATGGCTATGAAAGTGAAAGTGAAAGTGAAGAAATACCTTTATTTAACAAAAATGTAATAGAATATTATATTATAAATTGTGAAGAAGAATTTAGAGAAAAAATAAAAAAAGAATTATTGAACATAATAATACGTTTTTGCGACGCTGTTAAAATTTTCATTAGATTTGGAAATAACCATATAGAAAATGATTATGATAAAATAATATTATATCATATAGATAAAATATTAGCTAATGAATGCGATAAAGATGAAATTAGAAAATATACGATAATAGCTTTTAATCGCTTTAAATTTCAAGAAAGAGAGAAAATAGAAGAAAGAAGATTCCAGATTTAAACAAATAAAAATATAATATATTATGTTAAAAGCGAAAAATTTAATAAATAACTTATATTTTTTTTGCTTTATATATTTAATAGCGCAAATTATTATTATTTTATTTATTTAATTCAACGCAATTTTGAATATTTAAATTAAAATAAAAAATGGAAGACATAAAAACGTTTACAATAAATTATTTTAATTCCGCTAAAATGAGCATCGATCAAGATATTACTGATAATATTATGGATTTTAATAAGAAATTGCTTATTGATATTTTAGAAAAAACAATTAATAATATTAATGTAAGATTTAATGGTACTTTTGCTCGCTTAGATGATAATGTTGAATATATTCATGAAAAAAGAAAAGAATTATTAAATAATTATAAATTTGTAGTGATATTCGATGATGAACTCTATGAATCTTTTCTTGAAATGTTTAAAAACGATGTAAAAACGTTATATAGAATATCTCATATTTATTACTTACGTGATATAATCTTAAATATTGAAAAGTCAATAAATATCTGTGAAAGCGAAAAAATACCGCTATTTAACAAAAGTGTTATCGAATATTATATTATAAATTGCGAAGAAGACTTTAAAGAAAAAATAAGAAAACAAATATCGAACATCATGATATTTTTTCGCGATGCTGTTAAAAATTTCATTAAATTTGGAAATAATCATTTAGAGTACAATTATGGTGAAAAAATATTACATCAAATAGATGAAATATTTGCAAATGAAAACAACAAAGATCAAATTAGAGAATACACAATATTAGCTTTTAATCGTCGCAAATTTCAAGAAAGAGAGGAAATAGAAGAAGGAAAATTCCGGATTTAAACAAATAAAAACATAAATATATTATGTAACAGCGGAAAATTAATAAATAATTTATTTTTTTTCTGTTTTATTGTCGTTTAGACGAAAAAAATATCATTATATTTATATTATTAATAAGATAAAGGAAATAAATTCATGATTATTAAAATTTGAATAAATTACCTAATATATAATTAAAGGATAGTTAACATGAGTGATAATCATTTAAATTTCGATATAACAAGATTTATTATATCAAAAGATAAAAAGGATCTTGAGCGACTTTTACAAGAAGATGAAGAATTTAAAAATTACGAAGAAATATATAATAAAAAAATAAATAATATAAATAAAAATATCATTAATTATAATAAACGATTGCTTATTACTTTTTTAGAAAAAGCTATTGATTTTATAAATTCTGAAATTAAAGATGAAAAAGCATAAAAAAACATAATATAGACGTTAACACACTCAAAGTATCAAATAGGTTATTTCAGATTATTAAGCGCAAGAAAATAAATAATGATCAAGATGTTTACGAGTTTACTGAATTTTTCGAGATAAGCGCGATGGAAGTGTATTGGATTTATTATACTTATTATTTATATTGTGTGTTGAAAATTTTAAAAGGATATATAATATCGAAATTCTATTCAACTTTTAGTTTTACTGAAAAATATAACTATGAGGAAAAACCATTTGAAAAATATATTATACAACATTATATTCTAGAAAGTGAAAAAGAATTTAAAGATAAATTAAGAAAACAATTCTCAAACGCAATCATACGTTTTTATAATTTGGTCGAATTATTTATTAAAAATAATGTTTGTTTAAATAATACAATATTAGAGAAAACATTAAATAAATTTAAAGAAACAACAGATAAAATAATCACCGATGAAATAATGAATGAAAATAAAGAAAAAAAAATTGATAATTATATAAAAGACGCGCTAAATTTCGAAATTAAATATGTTAATGATTTATTATTAAAACCGTTTACTGAATGCTCTTTTTAAATGGTTATTATTAATGTTAACTCGGTTTGATCGATAGTGAATAAATAATTTTTTTTTAACTTATTCGCGACATATTATTGTAATAAATATTCATGATTGTTGATTTGAATGTCATAATATAAAAATAAATTAACAGATTATGTTATAATATATATTTTCCATAATCGGATTATAATTGATAAAATGAATACTTCAAATGATATCAATGATGTTGATGTTGAAAACAAATTAATGGTAATGGAAATGTTAGAAGATGGATTTGAGTTTACCGAATTATTCCTTGAAGACACACCTAAGATAAAAAATGTATTAGATGATATAAACAATGAGAAAAAACTATTTAGTTGCTTTAACGATGATACAATGAATAATGATGAAAAATTTAATAAATTTATAGATAATTATAAGGAATGTTTAAACGGTAATTTAGAATATTATTTTAATGTTCATCTAACGCTTTTATTTGTATATATAAGAAATGCGATGGAAAAACGTAAAAAAGAAGGATATAAACATATAGAAAAAGATGATATTCCAAGATATATTATATGTGTTAAAAACGCAAAAGAATTTATAAAAGAATTAAGAAAGAAAATATTAGATAAAATTACTATAAAACATATATCAATCAAGAATATTATAATTAATAATGATTTTCATTTTGAAGATGAATATAAAGAAAATTTATTAAGAAAAATAGATGAAGTAAAAAAATATACTTTAGATAGTATATTAGATGAAGAAACTCTAACAAATCATCCCACATCTAATTCCGATAAAATATTTTTCAATGATTTTATATATAAAAAATATGTATGTATTGAACTGGCATATAGAAATATCATTCCATGGGAATCTGTATGAAATATCATAATTAATTCTTAATTATAACGCAAGCAAATATATATTTTAATAATTCAATAAAAAATAAATATATATTAATGTATATTTATTTTTTTCTATTTTATTGTATTATTTTAATATATTATCATAAACATAATTTATTTGCGCAAAAATATTTAACAAAGATATATACTTATTTGAATATATTTGAATGATAAACAAATAATTATATTATTATATATGTTATAATTTCATTAAGATATATTGCAAATAATTATTATGGATATTTCAATTTATATTAATAAAGAAAATGAGAACTCTTTTGAAAAATATTTAGGTGCGGAAATTAATTTTTTAAAAAAATTTCATTCAAATGTTAATAAAATAACTGACAATTGCGAAATTACATATTATGAAAATATACTTTATAAACATTTCGATAATTTATTTGAAGATTTGCGCGAAAATAATGATGTTGATAAATTTATAAAAGATTATAAAAGTTATTTATTTGTAAAATTGTCAATTCATTTTAATAAATATTTACCAAATGTACTTCAAACTCTTGAAATGTGTATGAAAGAATGTGAAGAAAAAAACATCGATTGTTCGGAAAAAAATACAGAAAATTATGTTATAATAATAAAAAACGCTAAAGAACATATAAAAAATTATAAAGAAAAATTATCAACTGAAGTCAATAAACTCAATGATAACATAAAGAATATCGTCAACTATGATAAATATTTAAAGATGAATATAAAGAAAAAATATTATCTGAAATAGAAGAAACAAAAAATAAAATATTAAATTATATCATTGAGAGTGAAAATGTTTCAACAAATACTTATCTTAATTTAAGCTTAAACATTGATCTATTTTCAAATTTAATATCTTATTTATATTAATGTAATTTATAATAATAAAATGTAATATTTTAAATTAAACAATAAAAAAATAAATATATGTTTATATATATTTATTTTTTTTGTTCAAATCAAAATTTATACTTACTTATAATGTTTTATTTATTAGATATTTATAATATATATTTACCGATTTGAATCAATTAAAATAAAAATTAATATAAAGATTATTATACATGCAATTCTGTGAAATTTAATATGGATAATAATAACTTTTCATTGACTTTATTTAAATCAATTATTAATGACATAGAAAATTTCTATTCTACAAATAATAAAGATCTCGGAAAATATGATCCAATTGAAGAAAGTGAAGAAAATTTATTAAGATATTTCCTTGATTTTCCTATCAATAATGATAATGATATTAATGAATTTATTGAAAAATACGATAAGTTTTTATATATTAAAATATCAAAACATTTTGATGTAAATTCACCTCCTATAATTGAAATATTAAAGAAAATAGCGAATTTGCTCGAAGAAGAAAATTTAAAAGATCTTGATGAAGATGTTAGAAAAATTTATTCTGATGAAATATTAAATAGAAAAGAATCTTTAATAACGTCACAAAAAATATTATTTGAAGAAATTACTGAATTTCAAGATACTATGAAAAATATTATCGAAGATATTAGTAAACATGATCATATTACTTTGAAAAACGAATATAAAGAAAAAATATTAGATAAAATAGAAGAGGTAACAAAAAATAATTTAAAAAATATTGCGACAGAATATTTTGATTGGTGAATAACATAATGAAATATTTAAATTTTAATATTAAATAAACAATATAAATAAAAAAAATAAATATATATATTGATATGTTTATTTTTTTGCTTAATTTAAGATTTAAAGATGAACAAATAATATTTATATAATTTTATTGTTTATTTAAATAAAATATAAGTTGATTTAATATATAATCAAAATTAAGAACAAAATATATATTATATCTTCTTATATTTATTGCTTTAAATTTCTTATGTGAAAAATAAATAAACAGAATATATTATATACATACAATTCGCGCACTGATTGTAAAGAAAAATGAATATATATGATAAAAATTTCATTATGGATAAAAACAAACAATTAGTTATAAACATGTTAAACAATGGATTTGAAATAGCGAAAAATGCGTTTGATCACTCATATGATAATCTTAAAGATGAATCTAATTTAGTCAATAAAAAATATAAATTAGTCGATTGTTTCGAAAATATTTTAAATAACGATGAAAATGTAGATGAGTTTATTTTAAGTTATGATAATTTCTCAACTTCAGAATCAACTAGATATCTTGAATATTATCAACAAAAAGTATGTGAATATATAAAAACAACAATGGAGAAATACAAAAAAGAAAAAATTGACTGGTTCAACGAATATGTTGCAATAACTTATATTTTCAGTCCTAAATATGGAATAGATTTTGACGAAATCTTGCGGCAAAAAATATTAAAAGAAATAATAGATAATACATACATTTTTGTTAAAAGTCTCATTAAAAATAACGGAAATAATAAATTAAATGATGAATACATAAAAAAAATAATAACAAATCTAAAAGAAATAAAAAACAAAATATCATCAAAAAATATTTCTTGTAGATGTTTTAAATGTCTTATTAAAGGCTGTATTATTAAATATAGTAAACAAATATTGACTAATGAATTCTTAGATTATATTAAGATTAATAATATTGAAAAAGATGTTGATGATACCAATGAAAATCTTAATGTTAACGATAATATTGAAGATATTAAAGAAAAAATCAATAGATCGAGTATAGTCTGTTTTGAGATTAATGAGGAATTGGTTATATATTATTTAAAAAAAGCGATTGAAAATCTGGATTTTAAAATTTATGAAGACGAATCGCAAATCATAAATAATTCAATATATCAATTATTTAATAATAATAATTATAATATATATCAAACGGAAATTGATTATAATATATTTAAATTTTGCCATAAATATTTGGAAATATCACGTAAAATAATTACATATTATTACATTACTTATTTAGGAAAAATCTATAAAGATGTATATTCTATGTTAAAAGAATATAATTTAAAAAACAAAAATGAAGATGCTGAAAATGATGTGATTAATAAATACGTTTCATCTCTATATTTACTTTATCTTGACAAAAAAAATTCAATTACTTTCATCAAAAAATTAATTATAGATAAAATAAATAAATTTTATGATTTAATTAAAAGCGATATTAATGATGAGTTTTTTAATATGATTAATAATAATAGCAATCTCTCTAGAGAAAAATTTCTGAGTGTATTGGATAAAGATAAAGAAAATAGAATGGAAAATATTTTTCCTGAAGTATATAAATTAAATCAAATCGATAATGAGCACAAAAATATAATGGATAATAAAATAGATTCAAATATATAAATAATTTTATATTAGCAAAATTATTAAAATTTAATAATAAAAAAATAATAAATATATTTATATTTATTATTTTTTTTATGTTTTACTAATTTTTTATAGTTTTATTAAATATAACAGATTAATAATTATTAATTTGGTTATCGTATTTAATTTATATATGATGTATTCTTTATTTGCAAAAAATAAATATGTATAATTAATATTTTTGAATATATCAATGTTTATAATAAATAATCATAAATGTTGTTTTCATCTGGAGATTATAATATCTCTCATTATGATGAAAGATATGAAAATAGATATATTAAAAATATATTCGCCGATCAAGATTATGATAAATATAAATATATTAATTTCATGGAAAGATTGATGAATGAATCGATTGAATATAGTGAAAGTAAAGAAATATTGATGATTGATCAATCAATAACATCTTTAATATATTACAGCGGGATGATAAACAATAATGATAATTTTGAGGCGTTTATAAATAAGTATAATGATATATTTAAAAACAAAATATGTGAATATTACATTGGAAATTATGTTCATCAAATATGTATGACGCATGATTTTGCTTTTGTGGAGAAAGTTAATAATAACATATTAGTAACAATAGACAGAGATATCATGAAATATTACATAGAAAATAAAAGAGATAAATGTAAAGATAAGTTAGAGAAAGAAATGATACGTAAATTAAAAATTTTTTGTGAAATATTAAAAAATAAAATAAATGAGCATAATATTTGCTCAAACAATGAATATAAAGAAAAAACATTTAATGCAATAGATAATTCATTAGAGAAATTCTTAAACTATGTGGAAGAAATTCTTTTTCCAAATTGGTCATGAAAGTATTTAAATCATTTATATATTTTTTTTATGGTTTTATGGCCGCGCAAATATATAATTAATAATTTTTATATTATATAAACATAAGGTAAAATACTTAAATGCGATGGAGGCCGCGAAAAATAATAATATGCTTATGATTTTATTGGAGAGGGCTATAAGTATTTCAAATGATATAAGCAAATTTAAACATATGTGTGTTATTGGCGATGCAATGAGAAACTTACCATATTTAGATGTATTATCTCCTTTCGCGCAAAGAATAAGCGATCATGAAGATATCCATATTTTTATTAAGCAATTCAAAGAAGAATTTTCTAAAATACTCATTCATTATCACTTGTATTATATGACTCTTAAAACGCGCTCATATTCATTCATTCATGGTTATAAAGATACAAAAGGTAATTCTTTAAATGATGATATCTTAGAAAATTTCACAAATAGTATAGAATATATAAGTAGATTAAAGGCAGAATATTTCAACAAAATTATTTCTTTCATAGGCACTGTGTGAGGCACCGTTATAGAACGTGATGTTTGTCTTAATCACATTTATAGAGAAATTTTATTTGAGGAAATTGAAAAAATACTCGAAGAATCGCAGCAAATAGAGCAAAAATAAAAAATTATATTTAGAAAATATAATTGATGTTGTTATTTTTTTATAAGGGTCGAATTGATTATTATTAATATATTTATTCTATCTTCTTTCATAACGTTTGTTACTCAAACAATAACAAGTTGTGTTTATCGATTTGAATTATTAATATAAATTTTAAATTATTGAAATATATATATGTTAAATATCTGTCATGGCTGAAATGGATAATCACAAAGAAAATAAACAAGATAATACAGACGAAATTTATGAAGCTCGTTTAAAATCGCTTTTTGATGATAAATTAGAAACACTAATTAAAGAAACTAATGATACAGACGATAAATCAATTTTGCTTGAATATTTACTATTAGAAGTGCGTTCTAATGGGAGAATAAATGATGATGAAGATGTTAAAAAATTAATCGAATTATATGAAATATCATTATTCAATAGTGTAAAATATTTTTCTGGTGATTATATATCAAATTTATTAATTAAGTGTCTTTACTCTGTGTTAGAATATCAAGAAAACGAAGGAGATATGACATTATTAAATAAAGGCGCTATGTATTGTTGTAATTTCATTGAGAGTAATTTTGCAGAAAAATTAAAGAAAGAAAGTATAAATAAAATTAACATTAATAACAAGGAAGTTATAAAGCTTTTCAATATAGATGATATTTACCCAAATATTGAATGTAAAAAAAAGATGCTTGATAAAATTGATAAATCATTTAAGAAAATTACTGCACCATATTTTAACTAAAAGCGCGAATAAGTACATTCATTAATAATAAAAATAATATTTAACATATGTTTAATTATCTATTTAAATATTATTTTTTGTATATATAAATCATAAAACCTTATTGTTTACGAATTTATTTTTAATATATTAAAAAAATTTTCAGTTATACGTAAATTAACATATATATAAGAAAGATTAATTTAATGTTAATGTGTATGTTTATTATTTGCTTGCGAAACAAATGATAAACTTTTTAACATATATAATTTTATCAATAAATGATATGAAGTAAGTATATATATATAATATAGAAAAATATTCTAATAAAGAAATTAAAAATGAAACTTTATTTGAAAAAATTGAAAAAAATAAAAGATTGCAAATAAAACAAGAATAAAAAAGTAATTTAATGAATATATAATATATTATATATTTAGTACTGTATAATAAAATCATTGTTTTTAGGCACAAATAAATTATTATCAACTTATCGATTTATTTTTTTTATAATATAGTTACACATTAATTATTTTCGTTATTTTCTGATTAAATAATAATAATATATATTTATTTATCGATTTGAATTAACTAATATAAATTTTAAATAGTTAAATATATATATATTATATATTTGTTAGTCGCTTGAGATGGATAATCGCGTTGAAAATAAAAATAACATTATCGATGAAAGTCATAATAATTATTTAAAAATACTAGTAGCTATATTAGAAGAGGCCATTAAGAAGGTTATCAACAGAGAAGAAAAAGTAAGAGAAAGAATGTTAACTAAAACAGTAACTCATACCTTATTTACAATAATACCTAGAATAGATCCTCATACAAAAATAAATAGTGATGAAGATGTTATAAGTTTAATTGACATTTATGAAAAAGCATTATCTAATAAATTAGCATATTGCTTTGGTATGTATATGATTAAAATATCGCTAAAATACTTTTATTTAGTAAAAAAATATAAAAATCGCGAAGGAGATACATCATTCTCAGATAAGAGCGCTATACATTTCGCTAAATTGATAGATAAAGAATTCAAAGAAATGTTAAAAAAACAAGCTATAAATAGAATTAATTTTATTAGGAATGATATTGAAGCAATATTTCTTATAGACGCTATTTATTTAAATCGAGAACATAGGAAAAAAATGCGCGATGAAATTGATAAATCATTTAAAAAAATTACTACATCATATTTTAACTAAGAGCGCGAAATAAATATATTCATCACATAATAAAAATAACATTTAACATATATTTGATTATATGTTTAGATATTATTTTTTGCATATATAAATTATAAGATGCATTATTTTAGAATTAGTCTTTAACGCGATAAACTAATTATTATTTTGCATAAATGTTAAGGTAAATGAATAATAAAGACCAAATTAGTATTGATATAATTATTTGTGTAATTATTATGAAGATTTAACACTGGAAAAAACAAAAATTTCTTTAATATTTATGATAATATCAATAGGTGATTTTATGCAAAAACAAATATTATAAAAAATTAATATTGAAAATATAATTAAATACATTATTTTATCTATTCATGATTTTATTAGAGATATATTATTTCAACGCAAATAGATATTATATTATTTTTAAAGAAAGCAGAAAAAAAAATAAAGAAAATTAACCTAGATATTATAAATAATACAAAATTAGAAAAAGAAATAATTATACTAAAATTTAACTTATGTAAATTAAATTACCTATATAATAAAGTTGAAAATGATATTATCAAATATTTATTCAATAAACTTATAGATGTAAATAACAAAATATTTAATAATAAATTCATCAACGAATCTAATATAAACATGTATTCATTATATTTGCTTCTAAGAGAAAATTAAATATTGATGAAAAGAAAAAAACATATATATAAGTTATATAAATACAAAAAATATTATTTAACATATGATTATCATATGTTAAAATTTATTTTTTTTTATTTTTTTTATTTTTATTTGTATTAGATTATTTATTAAATTCATTTCTTATTTAGTATATTAACTATACGTGATTTTATTAAATTATATAATTCATCAGATGTTTTTTTGGGAAAGAATGTCTTTATTATATTTTTTCCGATGATGTTATTATAATTTTTGATTAGATCGTCTTTAGTTGTTTGTGTCTTAACATAATCATTTATGAACTTTAAAATTGCGACTCTCATTATTATATCTGTTAAACTATAACAAGATTTTATTTTAGGATTATCGATATTGTATTTGATCACATTCTTAAAAAGATTTGAGTATTCTTTAAACTCTATTCTACTTAGCTTTAACATGTTTGATGTTATTAAATTTCCTTGATTTATTTGCTGATGATAATTATTACCAGCGATTATAGCTGTATTATCGTGCTGATATTTTTGAGTTTTGAATAACGCTAATGTTCTAATAGTATCTACAAAACTATTTAAATAAAGATTAACTAAAGCATTTATATATTCGAAGTTATCATTCTTAAAATAACTATTATTTATTTCAATCATGGAATTGTCTATAATAATTATCATTTCTAGCAAAGAATCATTATTATTATCATTATATTTTATCTTTGACGGATATGACATAAATTGCACAGATAAAACACAAGAATGATATAGCATTTCTTCGTTTAATATGTTTGCGTGACCAAACAACGATCGAGTGTTGTTGAGCAAACATTCAAGAAATGTTTTCCAAAATTTAGTATGATACTCGTCGTTTTTATTGTATATTATAGTCGGTTTCCATATTAAATCAGTGTATTTATGTATGCTCCTAGTTAGTTCTGCTGGTATTACAACGCTGAAAAGTAGCAAATTATCTTCATTTATATAAAAGTCGAAATTTCTTTTGCACCCTACATCGTCTAACTTATTAATTATATTAACGCAAAATGATGGTCTTAGCGCGTTATTTAGCATTTTTCGGCCAAAATGCGCTTTACACATTAAATCAAATATTGATATTTTCGCAGAATCAATGCTATGAACGTGATAAACAGTATTTATGAATTCTACATTATTATAGACATTATAAATTACATTATCTCCTCGCTCAAAATATAGAAATATATTATTTATATATATTCTAATTTTCAACATATCATTGTTATTTTTTTCTGAGCTCGAGTCACATTCAAAAGATAGTTCCATTTTGCACTTATTGGCGCAAATTTCTTCAAACTTAGATTTAATAATTTCCTTTAGAGATTTTATTTCTTTTTCGTTGATTGTAATTATCAATATTAAATATTGCTCTTTTTTGCTTAACTTTGTGTTTTCTATATAATCGCATTGATATGGTATTTTTTTGTCTATTGAATAGAATATATCAGATATTATAGCTGGTATTTTAACGACTTTATCGAAATTTTCAGTCAATTTAAATTCCATTATTAACAACGAGAATCCATCTTTCTTGTCTAAAGAACTTTTAGAATTAAATCCAGTCAATATTGAATCAATGTTATTGAACGATGGCCAATTAAAATGTTTATCAGGTTTTGTTTTATCCGCTATAAGCATATTATTTTATATATTAGCATAATCTGGTCTCTTGCAAGTATTTTCATAATCAGTTTCAGACAGATCACTGATGTAGGCACTAAATTTCTTTAATTCGCGTTTATTGAGCGAAACATCTTCTAACATTATAATAGACGGATAATCATTATATTTATCAATTAAAACGCAAGAATATATATCTGCTTTATCAATCCAAGCATCAATAGGATTTGTATGATTTGCTGTTAATTTTATCTTTTTCATAATAGCAAAGTATAAATAATAACTATTATTACATATTAAATTGAAACCATGATTATAGTCTTTAATATATCGAACTAAACTTGATTTTAATTTGTTATTTTTACTTTGAACATTAGATTGTTGTGATATAATAATATTTTCACTGATTTCTTTAAAGATAATATCCTTCTTTTTCTGCTCGATAGGATTTTTTAGCTCAAACAGAATAGTGCATTTGCTAGGAAAGACACTCCATGAATCCTTATACACATCATTAGTCGTATACACTATTATATCTAATTTGGAAACAGAGTTATCATTTATATAACTCAATTCTTTGTTAAATTCGTTTTTCATTTCTTTGATAACATTAATCATCCTGATTATTTTATTCTCAAAATTATTATTTATTTCGCGATCATCTATCTCAAAATGCATCTCACATGTTTTGTCTCGTTTATAATTTAAAAAATGCGAGAATAGTTTATATGAGATTGAGCCGTTTTTAGTTTTATCAATTATATATTCTAATAGATTAGTCAATATCGTTTTTTTAGTTATTTCTAACACTTCGAAATCATCTATTGGATTAAAATCGCTGCATAAATTTGCTCTATGGAAGAAATAAAACATTTCAGTATATTGATTATTATGATAATCGATAAACTTTAACGGCGTTAAATATCTTCTTAGAGAGTTATCGTTGAATATATCTAGAATATCATTATAACTATATTCTATTTTTTCAATGCTCAACGAGTTTTCTAAATATCTATGGCGGTGTAATATACAATGCTTAAATGAATTTATAATATCATACACTTTATCGGCGACTTCATCATTTTCGCAAACAAATATTTGACTAACTGAATAGCCGCGACCTTCTTCGATTTCTTTTTCATCCATAATATAGAAGACTTTATCATCATCTATCTTTTGATTAATCAAAAAATCTTTTACGAATAATGTTTTAAATTCTACGCATTCATATATATTGAACATATTTTTGCAGTTATTGATATGATTATATTTAAATATAACACATCTAATTGAAATTTGTCCATTATCGTTGTGATCCATAATTTTGGTATGGTTGAAGCTTTCTTCTAATATATTTGTATTTGTAAGTTTACTTGAATCAGTAAAATTCATCTGAAATATAATACCTTTAATATTTATATTTTTTTTCAAATTCGTATACGTATTTATATTAGTGAAATTTCTAATTTGCGCGACGCGCCGCGGCACGCCGCCAAGCAAGAAAAAAAAATATCTATATAATATTTATTTATTATTTATAATTTGTTTATATGAAGTTCTCAAATTCTCTGACATAAGTCAAGAATTCGTTTTTCTTATTTTTATTTGGATTTCGCGCTATATCTTTTTCTATTTTGAAGACATTTGTTATTAAGATTTTAATGAATATTGGCAGGTAAGAGGCGATTATCCAGAGTCTAAAGAATGGTGTGTTGACTAATGAGTATTGTCTAGTCGCGGATTCATGATAAAAACTTTCAGAGAAGACTATTTGTTTTTTGTGAGATCCTAGCCCAACATAATGTTTAGCTGAAGCATAATAACTATATATATCTATTTTTTCTTTGATATACTCATCAAGTTTTTTCATTTCTTCTTCATTCATTTGATCTAAAGTATCCGGAGTATAATTGGCTAATAGCTCATCAGTACTATATAATTTAGGTATATATTCAGAATCATCGTTAAATAAATCCTCTTCGGCTATTAATGTATAATCTGAAACATTTGTACTTTTATTATCCGAATTAACATAAGCTATATATTTCCAGACCTTTGGATAAATTTTATTGAGAATAGTAGCTAAAAATTTATTTTCTGTTTCTGCATTATACAATCCATTAATAGTTTTTTGGAAGTCATATAAGAATTCTATATAGTTAATATGAGTTAGTGGATCATTTAATATTTTTGTTATTATACCATATTTTTGTTTAAAGGATTCTTCTATTTCTTGATCAGCGCTAAAGTCATTGTCTCTAAGTTGTTGGTGACCTAATGAATCATCATCTGCAATTGGGAAATTTTTAGATAAATTTTTGCTCAATTTTGATAATATGTTATTTATTACATTATACATAGTATTTGATCTATTAAGAATAGATACTAGAGGAACAGATAACATTAAACCTATTTCTGGTTTGATGGGTGGAAAGAGTCCATTTCTAACCACTACAGCGCAAATATTATCTGATAATAGATTTTTTCTATTATCGTCGTTTAGTAAATCTTTTTTTCTTTTCGCGCTAAATATTTTGTTATTAAAGTCGAATGTATGAAATTCGTTTTATTTTTGTCTTTAATATTTATAGCAGTCATCAATTTGTTTATATTGTCGAACTCAGACGCAAACATTGGCGATAGATGAACATATTTATTTAAGTGGAATATAGTGGAAGGATCGTAATTATTTAATGACATTTCTGATGAATGTGTTTTCTTAAAATAAGTTACAAAATCTGTTAGATAATCATATACAGGATACATATTTCTGCTTGTTTTATCTTTATCTATTATATGTTCTATGCTATCGTCTTTATGAGTAAGTCGTGTCGTTGATATAACTCCAGTGCCGAAGATTCTATTATCATATAATTCATTTAACTTTACTTTATATGATAAATTATAAGCTTTTAATATATCGTTTACAGTTGAGTTGAGTTGATCTTTATCAATATAACTATCATTTTTTATATATTTTTTAAAAGATTCTCTCATTTTATTTGTAAATTCGCCTTTGTCAAAGGAATTTATTTTTTTATCGTATGTGAAGTTCAGTATTAAACTAACTAATACATTTTTCTTCCATAGGAGCTCTAAGTCGCTAGAAGATGATACATTAGTAATATCAGAATAGTTTTTCAATGCGAACATTTCTTTGCTAGCATCCATGTAAGATTTAGTATCAATAGCCGGAGCAGTGAATGGTTTAAATATTTTTTCTATATCTGTTGGCGATGATAGTTTTCTAGTTAATACTGGAGTTGTTACCGCTAAGTAAAAATTAGTTTTACATTTAGTATTAATCAACTCATCAGGAATTTCTTTCCTAAATGGATTACAATATTCTTTATTAAATTTTGGATTAGGTATTACATCATCGATTAAAGTAGGCAACCCAAGAGATATTATTCTATTTTTATTTCCTTCTTCGATGTTATATTCAAATGATTTATTTATATATTCTTTATTTGATTTATCTTCTATAAATCCCAGCAAAATATCATCTAATTTATTTATATTGTTTTTGAGATTATTCAAAATAGATTCTACATATCGTTTACCTTGATTGCTGTCTAATCTATTATATGATAATTTTTGCTGATTATTTTCTTCGCCGACAAATAGATTTGTTCTAAGTATATAAGCAGTTTCAGTTAATGAACTTGTTGTAGTAGGTTCAAATGCCAAATTTATTTTCTCATTTTGCGTGTTAAATAGAACAGATAATAGATCTAATTTTTTAACAATCATATTTAATTTTTGATGCGAGATAGCGAATGATGATAACATTTCATTTCTCCAGCGCTCATTTAAGTTTTCTATGGAAGTTTCATTTTTAATCATTGGATTAATGGAGGCATTACACATGTTTCCTATTAAATAGTATAAACGTTCTAATATAGTAGTGTTTTCATTTACCAAGCCGAATTTTAACGAATGAGTTGTAGTTCTTATATTATATTTGTTGTTATTATTAAGTTGTTCTTCTATTTTATCAGCATATTGTGATGGATAAACTACATCAAACATAGCATCATATTCAGCTTTTGGATTATATATATCATAATCTTTAAATGTGTTTATGCTAATAAAAGGTTTATTGAAATTATTTTTCTCTTTTAAATTGTTTCAAAGACGCTAGAATTGACTTTAGATCTTAGATTTTCAGTAGAAAAGCACATACCATTCACTAAAAATGTTTCAATACCTACACTATCTATTTTAGATGGTGCCATATGTGATATATTATCAAAATAAGAGTGTATTTTTGAAGATATTTCTTTAAATTCAACATGATTATGTTTATAACTATGTATGTTGTTATATATACGAATTAAATCATTGACATCGTCAGGAGATTTATTCTTCTCATCGCTTCTAACGTTAACTATTTTGCATGTGTTTTCTTCTTTACCTGTTGTCAATTGTAAAGCGTATTTTTCAAGATCGCCCTTTCTTGAGGAATTCTTTTTTATTTTGTTTATATTTTCATCTATGAGTTTATTAATTTCTACTATTTTATCCCTTTCATCAAGCATTCGAGAGTTTATTTCTTGTATTTTAATTGATGATTCTTTCTTCCTTTCAATATCATCATCTAAATCTATATATTTTTCCGCCAATCTGTTTAATCTTATAGAAACATATAATAATTCTAAGAAAGAATGTTTAGCTTCATCTAAAAGATAATAATGTTTATTACCATCTCCTTTAATACTTATTCCCGTATAATATAAATTTTCAGGGAAAGTTGAATTTATAAAACTATTATCTATACTATTATCAAATATCTTTTTTAACATGTCAATGCTTATTCCGGTGTTTTTATTGATATATTGAATAACGTTGTTTGATAGGATTTTTTTATTTCTAATATCTTCTTTCGGAATATCATTTATTTGTTTATATTGGACTAAAGAACCATTTTCGCTCTTTACATAAACTGAATTTTTAAACACACGTTCAATATCTGTACATAAATTTTTGGCGATATTAATAATACTCGAAATTAAATTAAAATCATAATCTAATTTACTCTTTTCATCATAATAATTTAAACTTATTTTATTATATTCATTAAAACTTTTGTCATATTTATTTTTTGCATTATTTAAATCATTTTTATAACGATTGATTTTATCAACCAATTCATCGATTTTTCCATTAATTGTTGGATCTGATAAAGGATCTTGTCCTCTTAAAATGTTTAACTGTTCTTGAGTTTCTGATATTTCAAAATTACGAGCATCTGTATAAATTTTATATTCATTCGTATATTTATTAAATGTATTTTTTAATTCATTTATTTTATTTATACAATTTTTTAATTCCTCTTTTGAATTTTTTTCTTCTTTATTTTTAACATTAGTTATTATTTTTTCAATGTCAGTTTTTAATTCATGATAATTATTAGATGAATTAAATAAATCTTTAACATGTTTAAAAAACTGTTTACAATAGTCACTATTTAAAACATCTGATGTCGATGAATATTTCATATTTTTAAGAACTGAAGATAATGATATATAATATTTAATTTTATCATAAAGGTGAGATATATTATCATTATTGAAGATATTATACTCATCAGGTCTAATAATATCTATACATAATTTATGTAAAAAATCTTTAATTTCAAGTTTATCATTTGTTTTTAAAATTCTATTAGAATATTCTTTAAATTGATTGAACGCATAAATTAATTGTAAGGAATTATCAATATAAGTATTCAAATAAAATAAGGAATTATAATTACTTTCATTAAACACTTCATTTTTCATATATTTAAAAGATTTATCATAGTAATATTTGAATAAATGCGAAAAAGCACTCGCAAAATATCTTTTTATATTAGTATTCATAAATATATCATCGTTATTTTCTTTATTTCGTCTAAATTCCATATCTTGAATTTCACGTTCTATTTTTTCTTTCTCCATTTTTAATTCTACAATTTTACGCATGATAATTTCATCATCTGTTAATTCAGACGTGTTTTTAAATTTCTCAGAATAATCTTCATATGATGTTGGTAAAATTTCGCGATCCATTGTTTTATTTAAATGGAATATTGGCGTGACAAAATCCGGAAACAAGTGATTATATCTAACATTGTCGACAAAGGAATTTTTTAATTTATTCAACACTACAGTAAATACAGACATGTAAGCCGCGTCATTTCTAGACGCGGATTTAATAGTATCAGATAAAATTCTGTTAAATTCGAAGAAATAACCACATGTTGCATTCTTAAATTTATTATCATTGTATGATTTAAAATCAACTCCTGATTTATTGATTATATTCATATCTCCATAAATTGGATTATATGTGTCTAATAAAACACAGCGTCTAAGATCATAAAATTCGCCAAATCTAGTCGAAATACTTGTATCAAATATTCTAAATCTATCAATGCTATTAGTAGTACGTAAATTTCTAATAAAAATACCAGAATGCTGTGAACTAGTCATATTAGTCATAAGAGATGTATATAATTTATTGAATATATTTATATTTTCTCTAGATTTAACTACTTCTTTTGTGTTATCATAATAAACATCTGATAATAATTTTTTTATCGATAGAACATTAGTTTTTGCAGTATTATGGTTATTTCCTATATCTAAATATCTATCTATTGTTTTATTTTCATTTCTATTAATAGAATTTGTATTGCTTATATATATAGGCGACGCTGTTATTTTTAATTTTTTAGTATTTGTTAAATTCATTATACATTCGTTGATTGTTTTATTAGCGAATTTTTCAGCAATATTTCAGAATTTTTCAGGATTAACATTATTGACATCATTTAAAATTCTATTTAAAATATCAATAACGCCGCCAACATTATTTGAGTTTGTTAGGATTTCACTTTTACTCAACTTATTATTAAACATAGCAGATATGAAATCATTATCTAAAAATGAATTAGCTAATATTTTTAAATTAGTTAACATGTTTAGATGATTATCTAATATTTTCCTTATGTTATTAAATGAAATTTTAATTGATTTTGTATTTTTAGAAATGCTTACATCAATTATACCGTCTTTATTTTCTTTATTAGCAGTTTCGCCGTCTGAAGTTATAGTGCCATAAACTGAAAGCATATCACATATCCTATTATAACAATTAAATGGGTCCATTATGACTTTCATGTAATTATATAAAAACGAATTATCATTTTTACATTCCTTGATTAGATATTTGACATTATCGTCTACGTTTGAGCCTTCATTAATGCCCGCGTCAATATTAGTTTGTAGAAAAGCGTTTTCTTTTGATTTAAGTATTAACGCCCTTAATAAGCTTTGAGATACTTCATGATAATCGGCTGATTCATTTAAGACATAAGGATATTTATCTATATTATCAAATTCTAATATCTCTTGATAATTTAACTCAGTCGAGATTATAGGAAATTTCATCCAATTAAATGGTGAATTTATAATATTATATATATTTTTCTCTACATCATTGAAATGATTATATCTAGATATCATGGTAGAATTACTCGATCCTATTAAATCTAATATATCTCTTTTAACAAAATCGCTATTTAAACTTTCTTTTATAGTAGGTGCGCTATATCTTAAAATATAAGTGCCGAATTCTGAAAATTTAGAATGAGATTTAGTATAACTAGTATTTTTATCATCCGTTTCATATTCTTTAATTTGGTCTGGTGATAATGTTGTTTTATTTATATCTCCTAAAAATTTCGCAGGATATACAGTATTTCTATTTGAAAAATCCTCTGTTTCAATGTCTTTGAAATAAGCTAACGAATTTATTAAGTCTATTAAATTAGCTGTATTTATTAATTTACTTCCGCTAAGATTGCCGCGCCCAAATAAATTAACTAAAATATATATTAAATATCTAACAGATGAAGACGAGAATGCATCAATTACTTTATTTAAAGAATTCAGATAAAATATAGCAGAAGTTAGAGTTGTATACATATTTTCATGTATAAACATAAGTTGATCTATGAAAATATCATTAAAATCTTCAACATTCAGACTATCAAATATAACTTCGATTTTATCATTAATATTTGTTTTTTTCTTTATTTTTATTTCATTAGACTTTTTTAATTTATAATATCCTTCTATTTTTTTGCTTATATCGCTTAGGTCTGAGAAATTTATAGTTTCTTTGAAATTTTCTAGTATTCTCATATCGCGTTTATCTAATTTAGCATTTCTAAGCATATCTGTAAATTTCTTCGAATCATTATCTGTAGAGAATTTAAATTCCTCTTTAGTGTATTTTCTAGATGCGAGCCCAGAGGGAGGCAGGTCATTAAGCATATTAGGATCTATATATTTTTCTCTAAGACTTACATCATCTGAGTAAATAGATGTTATAAATTCATTCCTTTTTGTTATATATGAGCGCACTAATTGCATATTGATGTTATCATTAGAACTTATATCTATGAATGATTGAGATATAGTGTCTTTGAATTTTGAATAAATTGATGTATTTTTTCCTAATTTCTTAATTATATTATTAACTTCTTGTATGAAAAATAACTTTTCATTATTACTCATATATACAAGATCATCAGTTGCAATATTAGCTTTCTTAGTATTTAAGTTGTTAAGATAAACTTCTAATAAGAGCGTTAACATACCTTTATATTCATCATTGAGATGTGGTATTATTAATCTAGCGTTTTTAGTAGGAAATTGAGTTGAATTATATTCACTAACCTTAGCAATATTAGATGGAGTATAATCGAGATTATTACCATAAGCATCGTATTTAGGTAAAACTTTATCATCATCGCTAACATCATATTCACCCATCATTTGATAATAGTAATTGAATAATATCAACATATCTTGATAGAAGCTTATATATTCATCCACAAATGTTATATTTTCTTCATCTATCATATCGTCGTTTATACCACCACCACTTATATCATGAATTCCGTTACAATATCCGCCTTTTTGTGTTTCTTTTTCACTCATTTTACGTTTATTATTGATAAGTCCTTTCATGTATTTATGCCAACCAACAGATACAAGTCCTTCTTTCATTAGCGGCGGTAATTCTCGAGGATTTAATTTCTCTAAATCAGCAGGATATTTATATTGAGTTAAAGCTTTATATTCTTCATCGGTGAATGCGGAGACTCTATCTTTTTTTGGATTTTTCTCATCGGATTTCTTTTCCTCTTTTTCTTTTGCTCCGGCGCCGCCAACCATAACTTTAGCGTTTTTTATGATATTTATATCATCATTATCTGTGTCATCGACATTACCAACTTTATTCCATAGTGGTAAAATGAAATTAGCAACATAAACGCCGGCTATGGCGATCAATGAATGCATACATATATTAGCTACATTTTTAAATACTCCGACTCCATAAAACGGCGAACCAGGATTATCGCTATCTTTATCCAGTGTTTCATCTATATTAAATATTTTCATTCCATTATTTATTAATGTCATATTTTTATATCTTACCCATAGTTTTTTTGCCGGAGCTAATTCATATATAATGTCTTTAGTTAAAGGTATCATAACGCAAGCATTGCTAAATTCATATTTAATAGTTCTTTCATCAAACATATTTTTAAAGTTAGTTCTATAATGACCATTAAAGCGATCATTCATGCTGTAATATAAACCAGGATTTATATAACCTATTCTATATGAATTAGGATAAGTCATTGTTTTAACAACATTAATATATCCTCTATTTTCTATCAGGTTTTCAGAATAATATTTATGAGGAATTTCTACTTGATCCATTATAGATAAAGGAATATTTTCAACTTCATTATATGTAACTAAATTAGAACATGAGTTAATATCATTTCTAAAAATATGAGAAAATTTGCAATATCTAGCCGCTTTATCAATATTCGGTAAATAAAATTCATCTCTTATGTTATTTTCCAAACGATTCTCAGTATCTGTTTTATTCATACCATAACTATGTCTGAAAAAATTATAAATAGGTACTTTATTTATATCATCATCAGTAGATATACTTACATTATTTAAACCAAAATTTAAGATATTTTCATTAAGTCTGTTAATAAAATGATAACAATCACTTTGGTTTAAATCTGTAGGATATTTTATAGGAGGAAGTTGACGATAATTATCCGATGGAGTTATAAAATCTTCTCTTAAAAATGTGGGGCCCAATTTATATGGAATTCTAAATTCATGATTTTCATCGTTTAAATATATACTATTATTGTTTAAATCATGATCACGTATACTAATTTCTTTAACTTTTACTTCACCAGTCATTTCTACATATTTTCCATTATTGTCCATCTCAATTGGATGTTTAAATTTCACATCAACATTATATTTTTTCATATCATATAAAAATATATCATTTATCATGTGTTTACTATATTGAAGTGCATATTTATTTGGTGTAAATTTATCGCAAAAAACTTCTCTTATTTTTTTGAAATTTTCCATATTATGAAAAAGATAAATATCTGAATCAATCATTTTATCGCATATGTATTCAATCATCAAATTATCATATGAAATAACATTAAGATTATCCGAAGTGATAGTATCATAATTATCTTCATTCGTGAGTCCAATATCAAACGGTTTAGATATTTTTTTACCAATAGGACTAAATATAGTAGCATAAATATTATTAACTATATATTTATTTGTCACAGGCACGCTGGAATTATTTGTAAGAGATGCATAATTAATATATGTTAAATTGCAATTATAATATTCTAATCTTCTTATATCTTTTCTTACGAGACTAATATAATACCCCATTTCGCTATAAATATCGTGTAATTTAAGTGCTAAAGTGTTTTCGCTGCGTAAAACATTACTTTCATCTTTACCATAGCAAAGGTTAAATATATTATATGATTTATAAAATGAAAATGATACAATAAAATCATGTATATTTTTCTGAAATTCATCTGCTATACTTTTATTAATATTCTTATTTAACAATTTGTTAATGGATAATATCATATTAGAATACACATCTAAAATAGGTATAAATTCATCTCTTATTTTATCAAAATCTGATATTAATTTAATAACCCTATCTGGAAACATTATTTTATTAATATGTGGTGGCAAAACACCGCCAATCATACCATCTAAATTTCTTATACCAAGATTTATACCTTTTTTATCAGTTCTTAAAAGCATTTCTAAAGATTTTTCCTTATCAACTTCATCAAATAATTCACCATCTATATTATAACCGATTTTATTCATCAGTGCTGTAATAAATATACTTTTATAATCTGAAAGAGATTTAATATCATCTAACATTTTTTCATATACATAATCTATATCATTATTAACAACTTCATCATAACGTGGATGTTTTGCCATCTGATCGGCAGAGTAAGTATCCAATTGATTTATATCCAAACTCATACTAACAGGTAAACTATATATTAATCTGTTTAAGTTATTATAAAACTTCTTAGAATATAATATATTAGGAGTCGTATACATCTTCAAGACATCCTTAGAACTAGCGGTTAAAAGTTGTTCGTCCAGTTTAAAAGAGCTGACATTTATTTCGCTAAGCATAAGATTTAATTTTTCACAGCTCCATATAGCTTTTTTGGCGGCGTCTAATAACATATTATTATATTTTATAACGCACTCACATTGTTTCTTATGTATACTAATTAATTTATTATCATCTCCAAATAAATTATCATTCATTATTTTATTTATGCCTTCATTAGATTTATTAATATAATCAGTCATCTGTTCTATACTATTAGCTATAGCTTTGCCGCTCAGCTCGATATTTGTCTTATAAGCATTATCGCTAACATTTTTTATAAACGAATTAGCATTAGAAAGCACATTTCTTTTTTGCTCGATTCTAGCGACTAATATATTAGCTAGATCTTGCGGGCTAACAATGTCAGCATCAACTAATGATTGGCGCCCTATAGCGAATCGCTCAGTCTCAACAGCGCCAGATTTCTTATCTACGTTTTTAACGATATCTAGCTTAACATAATCATCTGAGTTATTAGAATTTATATTCTTCTTTTTGTTTGGATTCTCAATATTTACAAAAGGTTTAACATTATTGTCCTTGCTATCTTCAGTATCATCAGTCGCATTATTGGCTCCGCCACTAACTACTTTCTTATAAACATTAACCAATTTATTCTGATTTATATCTTTAATAGGATATTCTTTTTTAATTATCTCCACTCCATTTTTTATTGTCTCCTTAAGATCATCAATACTAATTGTAACTTTTTCCGGATTGCTTTTATCTCTAGCCGAGGCCTTTAACTCATCACACGCGTGCTTAATTTCGTCCAGCGAATACAAATAACCTTTAGCCAAAAGAATAGCGTCAAAATTATTTGTATATCCTAGCAAAGCATAGCATATATTTTGTATGCGAGATATATCAGGCATCGATCTTAGCGCGTTAGATATAGCATTAAATTGTTTATCTGAGTCAACAGTAATATCAAAAGACGTGTTATTCAAAGAATCTTTTATTAGCGCCTCTATATTCATCAGCAAATTATTGTGTTTCTTTATAATCGATTTCTCTATCATCTTAATTACAACACTAGATGAGCTTTGATCTTTTTTGTCGATAACATCTATGACGTTCTCAAATTCGATAAATCTAGCGCCTCCCATTTGATTATTAATATTATCTTTCATGTCCATCACAAATGTTGGCTCGACGAATACACTCATATATTTATTAAACTTAACAATATCCGCGCCTGATAATTTGCCCTCGCTTTGCAGCTTTATAAATTTAGTTCTAACTTTTTCCTTGAAGTCAGAATACTCGCGACTTTCTTTATATTCTTTTGTGCTCATATTTATTTTCTCGAGGAAATTACAAATTATTTTAGCTGTCATAGAAACATCTTTAGTCATCTTAAGTATATTAAGTATACTATCGGTGTTAATATTATAATCTTTAGATAAATCCTTAATAACATTAACATAAGATTTGTCAAACTGATCGGCGTCGTTGAGTAGATGTTTGTGATTGACTATAATCTCGGTGAGCGTTTTAGTATATTTATCTATTAAGTTATTTTTTTGCATAAGTATAGATTTTGTTGTTTCCTTTTCTTCTTCTGGCATGTATTTTTCTATGATGTCTTCTAGATATTTATCTGTTGCTTCTTCGATTATCTTTTGATTCTTAATTAGCAGCTCAATATCTTTCATTTTATCTATAAAGGCGAGCTTAATTTCAGGCACAATCAAAGATAAAGATTGCACACATTGCAATAATATTTTTTGCGGCTCTACCTCAGTGATATCTAATAACCCGTGCTGGTTAATTGTATTTTTTATGTTAGCGGCTATATTTCTTATGTTATCCATTACTTTTAAATCTTCTGACTTATAATCTATAATAGAACTGATAGCGTTAATAGAGCCGCGAAGAAGATTAAAAACATTATCTTCGTTTATAGAATCTATTTCGCGCATATTATTAGGCAGTTTTAGCTCTAACACTATTGGCTTTAATATTGCATATAGTGTTTTGACTAATTTAATAACATCTGTTTTTGGTATTCTAGTGTCAGCATATACTTTTGATAATAGCTGCGAAATATCATAATCGTTTGTATTATTAAAGTGCCCCTCGCCGCCAGATAATGTCCTATCAACTATAGCGCCCAATTTTCGCCCCTGTTCATTTATAAATCTGCTTGTGTCGTTTTTCAAGCCTATTCCATAACTTGCTAATCCTTGTTTTAAACTATTAAACATACTCATCTTTAAATACGAGTATTTTATATATAAAAAAAAATATTACAATATATAATTATCGCTGAATATTACATATTATGATAATAATTTATAAGCCGCTTTGCGCGGCCGCAAATAAATTAATATTAATAATTAATTATAAACTATTTTCATTGATTTTTTTTCTCATTATTTGTTCATACTCTAACAAGAATTTCTCGAAAAATCCGTTAGTAACTATTTGGCCGCCGCGTTTATCTAAAATCATTTGTTTAATCCCATAAAAGCCAAGTTCATTGTATTCTTTTTTTCTGAGCAAGTATGCTATTATTAAACTAACGCTGCGATTCATTCCGGCCATACAATGAATTAATACATTTTTGTTAGGCTTATCAGCGGATTGTAAATGTCCATCTATATGTGCACAAATTTTTTCTATGTTATATTCATTGAGATCATTAGTGTTTAATGAATCTTCTAAATGATAAATTAAATGCACCTTTACATTCTCTTCACTGTGAAATTTACTATTATATATTCGCATATTGTTTTTTATATCGTAATTATCATTAGATATTTCACAGGGTGTCATAACTGTTACTATTAAGCCAAACATATCACTCATAGAGTGCTCGATCGCGGAAAATACATTTCCTAAATATATATTATCTGTTATTCTAACTAGCAACTTATTGAAGTGAGAACCTGAATCGCCGAACATTTTTTTAAAGTCTTAAAAATATAAAATTTATTCGGCGCCAATTAGCAAATTTATTAAAATAATTTGATTAGTTAACGATATTAAAAATATAATAATTTAATTACTTTATAGATAATGATGTCTGCCTTTCCGAAAATAGCGGGAAAAATAATATTCAGATTGAATATAAAATAGAAAAATTTTGCGATAAAAAAAACAATAACATGCTAAAGATATTAACTAAATTTTGCGCCAAAAACACAAAACATAATTTAATAATTAAGCATTTTTCAACTGAATTATTCAATAAAAAACTACAACGCGGCGGCTACAATGAATATATATTAGACGAATATAATGCTTCAGATCTTATCGATAAATTAAAAATTAAAAGTGAAAATATTAATCCGGTCGATATAGTAAATGAGAAAAATATACTTAATTACATAGATGTTGTAGTGAAAAAAAAATATCATAGTTGTTATTTAAACATAATATTAAACGACAATTTGCGCGAAGTTTATATTAAATGCTATATAAAGCCGCACTCACATGATCCTCTAAATATTCCAAATACTTTAAATGATAAAACGATTATATTCGCGTCATCTCGTATTTATTTTAACGTAAAACAATTAACAGATAAACATGTTGATTACCCTGAAGTATGTAATTGTAATGATATTAAATATTCAGAAGATGCTATTGATACTTTTATAGTTTATAATACAGAAGACGACGAAGATAGAAGCAAGATAAAAGAAGAAATATATAAACTTCAAGAAATAGAAGATAAATATAATATGAGCGCGAAAATTATAAATATACATAAAAGAAAAAGTAATGTTATAACTAAAACAGATGAAAGAATTCATCAAGAAGAATTTAAAAACTTTATAGCGCAAATAATTGATGTCGATCTATATGAATACTATAATAAAAGCTATAGAAAATACATAAATAAAATATTAACAGCGCGCAAAGTATCTCTTTATATGAGAGATAAGTTAAGGGTTTACTTAAACACTATGATAAGAAACAATACTCATCATGATATTTATTCAAGCGAAATATTTCTTATGATTGATGCTGATATACAAAGTATAAAGCAAATAATAATACATAAAAATATGAAAGATATTTCTAAGACCAAATGTGATTTGATCTAAGAGAGAACAATCAATTTATATTTTATTTTTTCTATATAAAACAAATGTCTAATCCATCTAACGAGGCGATAGACAATTTAATCAAATACTTAAAGGAAAAGAAATTAACGCACGTTTTAGACAAAATAAACGATATTAATCTGCTAACTAAACTTAGGCGGCGTAAAGGTGATTATATACTAGACGTATTTGCGCCGCCATTAAATGTATTTAGCGAATTTAGGCCAGAAAATTTATATGTATTCAATAACGAAGGCGAAAACGGAGAAAAAATCGATTATAAAGAAACAGTATTAGATTCGAGCGTTACTATAATTTGGGGCAAACCAGTCGTGATATATGATAACACTGATATTAGCAAGAAAGAAAACTTAGTGATAATACCAACTAAAATATTTCTGTATGTTGGCGCGCCTAAAGTCAACAATAAAACATATAAACCAGATATTGGCTCCCCAGACAAAGATGAGCAAAAAGTAGCAAATAAAATACTTATATCTAATGTTAAAAACGGCGCTGGCTTTAATTCTGTTAAGTTCACTGGATACTCTTTGCGCAAATTTCTCACGACATGGGTTGTAGTTGAGAGCAGCTCAAAGAAAGAGAAGGATATAGATTTAATATATAATTTAGCTAGCTCGCTAATTAAATACTGCTTTATTAATGTTAACAAAGGAAATAATTGTTTAAATTATAATACTGCTCTATGTGAGCGATTATCATTTTCTCCTTATGTAACTATATTATCACTAATAGCACCTTGCGTTGGGCTGCTTAGCGACACAGAAATTGAAAACTGGGATGGTTCATTCGATAAGAGCATGTCAGGTAAAACTTTATATAGAGATACTTTAAGATTAGCGCTTAAAGGCTGCCGAAGAGTAGATCTTACGCCGAATTTTAGAAACGTAGAAGAATTGATAGATATGTATATAGATTTTAGCAAAAATAGATATAATGGTTTATTTAAAAACAACGAAGTTAGCGGCTGTTGTATGTTAATAACAGATATGATGAGATTTTATTTGCTGACCAAAGAAGATAACGACAGAGATGATTTAAGTGATCTTACTTATATGAAGCATTTTGTGCTAAATATGTATAGCCGCGGCGGCGATAACATTAGTAAAAAATTACTGCTAAGCAAAATGATGAAAGAAGAAAATAAAAATAGCGAAATATTTAGCAAATTTTATAATAGTGATGTAATTCTGAGTACAATAAATAACTCAAACAGTAATAGATATGAGGAAGCAAATGAAAAAGAAATTAATGAACTTTAATAATAATCTCTTAATATTTATTTAAATATTATATATATGTATATTTTTTTTCTATTTTTGCTAAATTTGAATATTTAGAAATTACATTAATATGTTTAATTTGTTATAAATTTCATATATATAAACTATGGAGCAAAAAAATATTAATAAAGAAGAAAAAAATGGAAATTTTCTTCTTAGATGCGATAATTGCGGTAAATATATAATTAATTATATATTTTCACGCACTATGGATGACTTTGATAAAAGGCAATATATATCTCGTTTATATAAAAGCAATGTAGATGATAAAGTGCCTATGAGTAATTATGATGTTTGTTGTTTGAAATTCATGTCTCAAGTTTATAGTCATTTTGTGCAAAATAATATACCTAAGCCGAAAATAATACTATAACATTAATTCACAATATTTGAATTAATTTGAAAGAAATTTTATTTTTTTAATGTAATCTAAACATTTACAATGAACGATAATATTAATATTATACCTATTAATTACTATAGAAATTTAAACCCGGCTAACACTAATAGTAATCCAATTGATTATGATATAATAATTACACCCGAACAATATAATGATCCTAATGTTATTCCAGATAGATTTGGTTATGATAATTACACACGATTCGCTTATATTCAGATGTTAATAGCAAAAAATAGTGGCTTTATAAACACCAAGTATGAATTAATATCTATTTCAGAAGCTAAAAAGAAGAATGAAAAAAATAATAGTAAAAACGTTAAAAAGCCCCTTCCTAAGATAAATATAAAGAAATTTAATATTGAATGGAATATTCTTAAACCTGTTACTACAGGTGAATTCAGTGATAATACAGATTATTCTTTATGCAAAATTATAAACAACTATATATCAGTACCAGAATTATTAAAATTTTCTATTAGGATTCCTGGTTATTTCAGTATTCAAAAACCTTTTGACGAGGAAAATGCTCAAGTGTTAGCATTTACAAATAAATCTCCAAAATTTATATTTTTGGCCAACAAAGAAAATATTTCATTTGAGGCGATGTTGCTTATGAATAATTTAGGTAATAATATATTATATCACTTTAACAAATTTTTAAACGAAAATCAGATAAATGACTTAAATAAAAATAGATTACGATTAGGAAAATGCTCGACATTAAATCATCAATCACCAGAAGCTGATTTCGTTAGATTTCACGTTAAAACTAATTTTAAATACAATAAGAACGCAGATGGGAGCGCTTCTATAGCATATGATGAAGTTGGTAATCCTATAGTTTTTAACAATGATATGCTAAATTATAGAATTCCTACACACACGATCTTTTCAAAATTTTGCCAAAACACAGATACTAGAATTGACTTAACCGGGCCAAACAGTAAAATGGCGCAGACTTTCGAGGATCTAGAAAAAGAATATGATGGTAACACATTTGGTTATTGGGCGATAACATTTATAGTGCCGACTATACAAGTAGCGAGTGATTGGGTTGACGCGAAAAAAATAATAATATCTGCTTGTAAATTAAGAGATGTAAAAGCTCATGTAGCATCTAATTTAAATGTTCCTTATTATTAATTCGCGCTTAACATCTACAATATAAATATAAAATCTATTTTTTTATATATTTGAATTTCATCATGATATTTTTAAACATTCGTTATATAATATAAATGGATAATTTTAATACTAATGACAAGATTGAGTATGATGTCGAAAAACAAAATTTAAATGAAAATAATGCTAATTTAGAAACTGTTGATATTATCAATGAACAACCATCTTATGATTATTCTGGTAATACAATAGTAAAATCAAATAACGATAATAAAAAACGATGTGAATGTATTAGTTAAATATGTATAGAATGCAAAGATTGTTTTCTATCTATTTATTACAGCTTTTGTGTTTGTTTTGGTATAATATATTTGATATTTACACTCATATTTGAAAACATTTCAAAAGTATTTCGTTTATTTGGTCATTGTTTGTGTTTACCAATTTATATATATATTTGCTTAATAACAGAAAGAGAGTTGAATGAATAATTGAATATAAATAACAAGATATATATTATTTTTTTATGATAACGAAAAAAAATAAATAATATATACATAAATTTATTTATTTGTATTTATCAAGCACGCTAACTCATTAATATTCTATCTATTAGCTCACATTCGCGCTCGTCAGCGCGCGTGAGATGTAGTATTTTAATTAATATATTACATAATCCAAAGTCGCAAATACAAGTTTTAGTTAAGCATCCGCAACTATTATTTTTCGCTTTAGCGGTTCCTATTTTAATAGAATCTAATTCCTTTGAAGCTATAATAATATCAGAAGGATTATTAGTGAAAAATATTTCAGCCTTCGCGCCAACCTGATATAAGTGAGAATTTATATCATACAGAAGACTAGAGAACTCATTTTTCCTATTTATAATATCAACTGAAGTTAGTTTTATATATTTATCTGTTTTTTCTCTAACATTGTTGTTTTTCTCATATGATGTCATATATATATAATACTCATCTATGAATTTATTTATAAGTTGTGTTTTGACTTCGCCGAAAGAAGCAGAGTAATCACCTCGGCCACCAAGCACGTTTATATTATTATTTCTTATATTGTCTAAATATTCTTTAATGTTTTTTGAGGCGACTTTATCTATTTTTTTGGGAAGCAGATTTAAGAAATAATATCTGCTTTTTTTGTCACTATGACTAAGTATATTATATTCGGCATTTTTAGCAAAAATAAATTGACTCATTTTGCTAGCTATTAATAGTGTTATTTTAATATAATTATGTTAATGTCAAATTAATTTAAGCAAAAAAATATATTTGGCGCCGCCAATAATCAGTCAATTACATTAAATTATATAATGATTTATTAATGCGCTCACGTTAATTCTCTATAACATTAACAAATTAATTATTATATTAAATAAGTCGAAAAGATCATGAGAATTATTATTCAATGTTTTCTTGTTTTCTTTTGGCGCGCTAGAGCCTAAATTAATAGTTACAATGTCTCTTTTAAACAAATCATCATTGTTGACATTATTAGATTTAACTATAACATACAAAGGTATTATTATATTGGCTCTATATGATAAATCATTTAAAGTATATAAATAATTATTAAATATATCAATATTATGTGTTATTTCGCTAAAATCTTTAACGTTAGTAAATATATTATTTCTTTTATTTGTTTTACACATACAAAGTATATAATTTTCTTTTACGAACTTTAGTGCTTTTTTAGTTAATTCAATGTCTTCACGAGAGTGGGGCGAGTAAAGTGTAAATATATCAATCTTATCGGCTTTCTTCATTTTTGTGTTTTTTAAATAATCTTCATGTGTATTATATTTATATATTTGTATTTCTTTCGGAAATATTACCATATGATAATTGTATTTAGGATCTTCTTTTAAAATAATATCGGAATAATCAGTGCGTATAGATCCATTTAAGTTAATAATCTTAAATAATTTATTTTTAGCTTCATAAATAATTTGTTCATCATTAATGTAATAATATAGTTTATTAATAATAAAATATAAATTTAAACAGATAATCTATTATACCTATGAAATTTAACAAAAAAAAAATATATATATAATATCGTTAAATATCTCTAACAACTACAAATGTTAGCGATCAAATTTAAATATTTTGCGTCTTTTTGATTATTAGGGTCTAAATGTTCTAAATTAAATAACCGTAAGACTATGTTGTATAAACTAAACTTATTAATTTTTTTGTCCGTAATATCATAATCATATTTATTATCAGGAGTCAAATCTCCGATCTCAATATAAGTAAGTTCTTTTAATAAGCAATCAGCATTATGATATAATGCTCTAATGTTAGGAATAGTAAACGCAATTTCAGTGTAAATTTTTATCTTTTTTCCATTATTTAAATCTTTTATGTTTTTATTAAAATCATGTAAAAGATAAGTATAATTGAATTGACTGTCAAATATTTCATTCATCGTAACAAAATCATAAGTACTATTATCACCTCCCCTATCTTTTTTAAACAATGCTATATTATAATAATCATCAATATCATTTATAATTTTTTCTTTTATTTTTCTACATAATTCTTTATTAAATTTAGCTTTATTAAGTATTTTGTCTAGCATTAATAAATTATCATTTTTTATACATTCTAGATATCTTTCACGAATGAAAGTTTCACAGCATGGAATACATTTAACATCATTCCAGTTTTTACATATAATTTCTTTGTCCATTTTCACTACGTGTGATAAATAATAATCATATTCTTTCTCGCCTTCATCAAATTTAACTGATTCATTAAGTATTTCGAGAACATTAGAGTTCATAATAAGATTATAAGAGAATTTTAAATCATTAATCTCATCATTTTCGTTATTTATTGTATTTTGATTTTCGGCCATTTATATAATATAATAATATAATTATATATTTAATTTATCTATGTTTGGTTAAATCAAATTTATTGTCTAATAGTATAATAAATAAAGAAAAAAATATTTAAATTAAATATAAATTATTTTAATTAATCACAAATATAATCGATAAATTTTTTTGCTTTTTCTAAATCATATTCGCTTTCGTCGAGGAAATTTTCCTTTAATTCATGATATCCTTTATTACCACTTAGACAAAGTAATCTAAATATAATTTCATTTAAATTAAAACTTTTAGTTAGATCTCCATCATTATTTGTGTAGTATTTTTTCGAATCATAAAATCTATTAAACACTTCTTCATGATATCCAATATTAAATGAGTGAAATTTTTTCTCATCATTATTGTTTTTATCAGTTTTAATATAATTATCTATAAGTTTTCCAAAAGTACTAATATCATTGAGATTTTCAATAATGATTGGTAATAATATTCCAAATTCCTTAGCAGATTTATCTATATCATACAATATATTTTTAAATCTACCATTACAATCAATTAATTCACATAAAGTCATACCTGAAAATTTTCCAGTATCATTTTCTTTCTTAAATAGAAATATATTATAATCGTCTCTTAAATGTTCTAAAAATTGTTTTTTTACTTCTCTTTTATTTAAAACATTATATGGAAAAAGATAATGGTGATCTAATATCTCTCTTAAGTTATTTCCACGTAATATACGATAATATTTCAACATTTTTATAGCTTCTTCGTTCCATTTTGGTTTATGATTATGATAGCCTGTAATAGCATCATTTTGTCCCATTCTAATAAATATTGAATTAAATTCTTTTGGCCATAAACTAAGAGTAATTTTATATTTTTTATTTGGCTCTTTTGAGTCAAGTATGATGTCTTCCATGGAAAAACTAATTGCTGGAGTAATTTTATCATATTGAAATTTACCAGTGCGTGTTTTATTTGATTCATCATTAGATTTATATATAATACATTTTCTTTTTTTTGTAGGAGGAGAACCGTCTTCAATATTTTTCACTGAGGCGGCGCTTGACATTATTAAAATATAATTACAATATGTTAATATTGATTTAACTTATTAACAGATAAATCAAATTTAGATAAATAAACAATCCAAAAATTATTGTTATCAATCGTAGCTAATTTCGCAAAATATAATAAAATCTTTTTATTTAGATATATCTTTTATTAATTTTAATATTTTACTATCACCACAATCCGTCAAACACATTGTATTTATTATTATATTGAACAGTGATATATCATTGAATATTAAATCATTAGAATGTTTACTATAACTGTAGCCGCGCCGTGGCATTATTAGATCGATAGTGTTAAAGTCCGGCGCCGAATTTATTTTGGCGAAATTTCGCTCATCGAAGTAATCAGTAATATAAGCTTTTATTGTTATATCTGCTTTTTTAAATTGTTTTATTAATTCGCGCAATATATAATAAATATAACTCTTATTAGTTAAGTCGGCCGCGCTAACAGGAATATATTTATACTCGCCAGTATCCTTATCATAATGATATTTGCAAAAATAAAAATCATAAGTATTTATAACATCTTCCATAATTTTCTTCTTTAGAATTTTAAGAACTTTTTTGCTGGCACCAAAGTAACTATTTAGCATCTTTAAGTTATCTTCTTTTATTTTACTTGTATATTTTTTTTCCAATGAATTCTTATCTTCTTTAAAATCATCTATTTTTTTAGGATGAAGGATTATATAATAATCATCATTGCCGCTTATTAAGAATCTAGCATTCTCGCTAAAGCTAGCGTAAAAACAAAGAAATCTATGTGATGCGTATCTAAACATATTATATTATTTGTTTCTGTAAAGATAAAAAAAAATTAAATATTATTTATATTACGCTATTAATTGTATATTTACTTATAAGTTCTAATATTCTACGATCGCAATTACTATTATATAATTTCATTATTTTTAGAATTATATTTAATAAATTGACTTTAGTTTCTTGCTTATTCTTCAATGCAATATATATATGTAGAACATAATTTTTTGTTACAGTGAAACTAACTTCTATATTTTCATTATCTTTTATATATAACTTAATTTTCAATCTAATGCCGCTATCGAAGAGTATAAAATTAAATTTAAAATTATCATTGGCATCTATTATATCTTCTTGTTCGCTTGAATATTGCATTCTTTTGTGTTTCATATAGAGAATAGTTCATAAAAATTTGATATATCTGTTAATATCTGTCGTTTTTATTTGCATAAAGAAATGAACTTAATATTAAGTATTTTTCTTTATAATATAATTAATAATATATTTATGAAGGAGCCATTAGAAAGAATTGTCTTATACGTATTTGGATAAAAAATTAAATTGATGACGAATGTCATAAATTTAATATTCTATTGAGTAAGGCTTATCATCACGCATAAATATAGTTATTTTATTATTATCAATTAAAATTATCTATGTTTCACATATTTCAGCTATAAGTTTTAATATATCATTGTTAGCTTCTTGTAAGCGCAGCACATTAAAAAATATAGCAAATAAACTTAGTCCGTTAAATTTTAATTTATTGTAATTTTCGGCACTATATTTGCGCGGCAGATAATTTTTCGAGGCCGTAGAGCCGAGCTCTATATTATATTTCAATGTCAAGTTATTATCATTATCACGAATGTAATCGGCTATTATTAGATTAAATTTAACGCCGCTATTAAATAGTTCTTGATTGAGCTCGCATATAAATCTATGCTTAAAATCATTATCTATATTCATTATATCTTGCCAAGTAACATCTGAATATTTTCTTTTAGCGTTATATTTACATATATATATATCATATACATTTGATATATCGACTAATATGCCGCGTTTTAGCGTCTTAAGAATTTGTTTATCGGCGCCAAAGTAAGTACTTAGTGATCTACTATTAGCTATCATCATGTTATATAAATATTCTATGCGGCTATCATCATTTATTATTTTCTTTTTCTTTGGGTGGAAAATTAAAGTATAATTGTGAAATTCATCACATATATCATCATATCTATTCTGTAGATATACGAATAATAGATCATCATATTTGAAAATAGTTATTTTATTTGCTTTAATTAATAATATAATAATCAAATAGATCAAGATGAAATATTTGCTAGCGAAAAAAAAATATATGTTATATTTATAATTATATCTGGTCGATTTTAAATAATATTTTATCTATATCTATAGAGGAGTAAACTCGTAAGCACATAGTTTTATACATTAATTCAAATAATCCAAACGGCTGTAATTTTCCCATATATAATTTATCGATGGGAACAGGTCTATTTTTTTTTGCGGCTCCTATAGTTATAAAATCCGGCTTAACATCTTTCATTTTTTTGCTATCGCGGCTTTTGGCGAAATAATCTATGTTAATACATACCTTCATCTTCACGCCGCATTTTAGCGCGTGTTCATCTATATTGCTTAGAAGAAAAAATACTTCTTTTGCTCTATTAGGTATATAATCTGACTTAACTTCGATATATTCGTTATTCAGATTATATTTGCAAATATATAAATCATATGTATCCGCTATATCTTGCAAAAATATTTTTCTTAGTTCATCTATATTATCTAGCCATTTATGGATATTTTTATTTTTTTCTCTGACGGACTCAGTATAATCATATTCATTGTCTTCTTTAATTTCTATGTTGTTTATTTTAGTCAATTTAACTTTTGGCGCCAAAAACAATATATAATAGAAGCCAGATAGTATAGCTGGAAATCCGGCGATTTTTATATAATATTCTTGTTTTCTTTTGTTAGATCTGATTTTAATCTCTTTATCAATTCTATAGATAAATTCGGCCATCTTATAAAATAATTTTATATCGAGCGATTATTTAACTATAGTTCGACTAAAATCAAAAAGAAATATAAGCAAAAAAAAATATTATATTTTATTTATTTATTTATAACTCTATTTCTGCTATTTTATGTAAAGTAATTATTGCCTTTTTTAAGTCATCTTCGTCTTCTTTACTATCGATAAGATATTTATTAGATTTATTTGACACATTATCATTATATTTGTAATAAAAGAATAATACTAAATACAATAATATATCTGTTAACGAATAATTAGTCGAGAAATTGCAATCATTAAATTCCGCGCTAGATTCTATTTCGTTTGAGGTATTTTTGCCCAGCACATATTTAATGTAACCATTATCATTATAATAATTGCGATATTGATTTTGACCAGGTATATATCTATTTATTAATATACTTATTAGCGCGCCAGCTTTAATAGCGTCGTCATTTAATTTAAATAATAATGGTTTAGTATTTTTCTTTAAGTCGGAATTATTAACTACATCAAAATATGATATTAAATTATTATTATCGTGTACTTTATTGCAAGGCTGTTTTCGCATGTATATAACATACTCATTAGCTAATCTATTTAAGAGCTGAATTTTTACTTCTTTTAATTTTTCATCACTAGCATTAGCATAAATATTATTGATAATATCCATGTTTTTTCGCAAAATAATTTTTTTCTCAGCTATGCCATCTATATGCATTTCATCATAATTTTTAGGTTGGAAGCGTACTATAGATCTTTCTTGTAAGTCGCAACTTACATATCTAAAAGCGTTAAATGGCAACTTTGATAATATTAATTCGCTCATTTTAGCTATTAATTTTATAAGTCTTTGTTTAATTATTTAATTATATAAATCAAATTTATTAGATCAAAGAAAATAAAATATATATATCTATTTTACATCTATGTTTATTAATTATATAGAGGACCATAAGAATGAATTTTCTTTATATAAATTATTAATTTTCTATAATCAGATAAAGATATAACATAATAATTAATTAATGATTTCATCTAACTTGCTAATTAAAATTTAGCAAAAAAAAAATATTTATATATTATATTTAATTTATAAGAAACTTTCATTATTAATATCAACACTCGCCCATAACTATTTCAATATTTTTAATTGCGTTTTTAATTTCTTCCGATTTAATCTTACTAATAGAAATTTCGCTATTATTCTTATAAGCGTTTTCAATTCCAGTGAGGAATTTTAAAATTGAGGATAATGTTAAATAATTATTATCATGATTATTTAATGTTTTTTCTTTTATGTTTGTAGCTGATTTTACATTACCTAATGAAATTTTTACAGTGTTTTCTTTAGCTTTTTTCGCACTAATATGTTTAATTTCATTTTTGTATTTATGTAAATTTAGAGGAATCGGAGAACTATATAAATCAATAGTAATTCCAGCTTCATATGCTTGATCGTTTAATATAACAAACTTATCATCTATTTCTAGTTTTCCATTATTTGTCTTAAATATATCATTTGATGTAATCATACAATTTCCACAGGTATTTGAATTATTTGATCTGTACATGAATATAGTATATTCGTTTTTTATTTTTTCTAACATATCTTTTCTTATTTCTTGATGGTTTTTTTCATCACTTTTTACATAAAAGTTATTGAATAAATATATATTATCGCTTAAATATTTTGTACCGTTAAAAGAATAATGACTATATAATACTCTTTTATTTTGTATAAAATATAATACTATATAATCATCATTATTTGAAGCGTTTTTTTCCTTTATTATTACGCTGAAATTTTTCGGCGTAACAAAGAATTCTATTTTTTTATCATCTTTTTTTCCCATGATTAATAATGTATATATTAATTTTTTCAAATACTAGCCAATTTAGATACTAATAATAAATTCAAATTGTTTAATATGTTCGAAATAAAAAATTGAGCAAAAAAACATAATATGTTTATAATTATATATGTGAATTAAATATATTCATTTGAAATTCTCTTAATAACTCTGATTATTTTTTCTATATTTTCTCTATTTTCTTTGTATTTGCAATATAATCTGTCAATTCCAGTTAGAAATATTATAATACTGGATAAAGAAATTTGATCATATCTATAATATTTATCTTCATTACGTTCTTTCTTTTTAACGCTTTCAACAGATCTAGATTTTATAAGTCCTAGAGTGATTTTTTCGACTCTTTTCTTTTTAGTGATATCTTTATTATAATGATTATTGTAATATTTATTAACATTCAATGGATATATTGATGTATAAAAATCTAGAAGACAAGAAGATTCATTAGCTTGATGATTTATTTTAACGAAATTATAGTTATATTTATGATCTTCCATAGAATAAATTGATTCATATGATATTTTAGAGTTTCTAAATATTTGCATATTACTAAACATAGATCCAAATAAAACATATATTCGTTTTATTTCTTTAAATATGTCTTTTCTTAGATTTACAAGTTGATCTTGATTATATGTTTTATAAATATTATCTAATATAGATATATTCTCATATGCTATTTTATCTGCTTCTTCTGAATTATATATAATATTACTTAGATTTTTCGGTATGAAGAACATCTCTATATGATAAGATTCTATCCGAGCTTGACTAGCTGAATTAGATTTTGTACTGTATTTTTGTTCATTATCAATGTCGCCAAATAAGTGAAATTTTAATCCAGCGATATTAGCCATATTTAAAATATTTAATTATTCGATTTATTTAATTATCTATTGTTAAAGTCAAATTGTTAATCATGCGCGCCAAAGCAAAAAAAATAAGGAAACGTATTAATTTATCATCAGCATCACTCTCTTGATTGTGCGCTATTTTGAATAATATATTATTTAAAGTGAAAACATATTAATGAAATTGCGTGAAAAATTATGGGCAAAATATCCTCTAAATTTATCGCGCCAAATTATAGATCATTTTATAATAACGACATTAAAATTAAAAAAAGGCCAAAATATAAGTATTATTTAACTTCATATTTGAAGTGGAATAAATGCGACAATAAGCCGCATAACTTTAACATTGATAAATATTATAAAGATATAGACGAAATTAACAAATATTGTTCTAAAAAATTATCTTTTGAATGTGTGATAAACGATCAGGTTCCTTTAAATATTCACAATATTTATATTGATTTATTTGTAAAGATGTTTAAAGACATAATAGATAATTATTATATAATCGCTTACAAAGAAAGTAAAGGTTCTGATAAATGCCGCAAAGTAAAACTTAAAGATATTTGCGACGATAGTCTTCAGTATAAAGATATATTATTCACACTAGATACAATTGCGCGCGAAATAGGTGTTATTATAGATGTTTTCATGATTACTCCATATGAATGTGATATTTTATCTAGAAATATAAGATTCATTAAAAAAGACATTAGTCGATATAAACACGTTAAATTAGGAACATCAGACGAAATAGACAGATATATATATGATTACGATGATGATTCAAGAAATGAATTAGATGTTGATATTGTGAAGGAATTTCTGATTTCTATAATGAAATCATTGAATAAAGAATATAGTAAATGTTCTAAGAATATTTTAACAGATGAATCAATTGAATATATTTGCGAAAAAAGTGTCTATTATATATTAGAGCGAGAACTTTTGCAAAATAATATTAGTAATATCATTGAATATCATTTCGTATAATATAATACAAATAATAATATATTGTTGATATTGTATTCAATTCGCCATATTTAATTTTGAATTTAATATTTATAATTAAACGATTCACAATATTCACTTTAACGCTCTCAATTAATCACTAACATGTTTAAATTTAATAACGCAAATATGGATGTAAATACATCATGCATCAAAAGATTATATTACGATGTTGATAATAATTATTATGTATTTATTTTAGATTTAATTCCTAAATCTGTTTATACTAATATAGTGAGAGGCGAACCAACTGAAAGAGAACATAAAAAAAATATATTTGATCATAATTTAAATATATATTCTAAATACATTGAAGAAAGAAATAATTTAGATCCAATTACCTGTAAAGAAAAAGATATTATTTTTAAGAAAAACTTAATTGAGACGTTTTTTAAAGACTTCTATATAAACTTAAGAATACGTAAATCTTCTAGTAATAGCTATGATTGTGAATACATTAGAATAAATTCTAAAGAAGCGAAAATAATGCCATATCTATATTATTTCTTTTATGATTTACATAATCAATTAATTAAAGCCGACATTTCTATTAAAATTACAGGAGATATTTATGAAAGAGATATTCAATACGACGTTGATAAATTTAATGATGTTAATACTGATTTTATAATGATTGGTAAAGGATATAATATAACTGAAGATGATGAAACAATGAAGAAAAATTATATTAAATTAAACCCAGAAGATTCTTATCATTTTAAATTAGATAGAGATATTATATTAAATAATATGCCTTTATATTCATTTTATAAAGATAGAAAGGATATTGAAAACATAGAAAAATTTGTTACAAGCTTATTTAAAGAAGAATCTAGTGAATAATTTAAAGACAAATATAAACATAAATATATATATTATTTTTTTTGCTATTAGCGCATTTAATTATTTTTTATATATATTGATTTGAATTTTAATAAATATTATTTAATCGCGTGCTAATAATTTAAAAGAAAATGAGTAATTTTGTTTATTCTGATTTTAAAAACGGATACTTAGTACTAAATTTAGATTATAATACTTATGTAATACATTATATTCCCATTAATAAAGGTTTTAACGTCGACAATATAAATGAAAATGATAAAATTAATTCTTTAAGGAATATGATGAGTGTTAATGAAGTTTGTCGATCATATTATGATAAATATATTCTTAAAAAGGATAAAATATCGAAACTTGAACATAAAATAAAAAATAACTATAATAAATACGATGATGAATATTTCAAAAACATTAAAATGAGAAAAAAATTAATAGAGAATAATGAAGTAAATTATAAATCCATCAAAAGAAAATTGATTAAAAATTTCATAGATAATTTCTATATAACATTAGATATCAATAAGGATATTAATAGTAAAAATCAAAAACAAACTAAAATAGATTATAATGGAATCATAATGCAAGAATTTTATTCAGCTATGAGTGTTTTAGATAAAGAAGCCAAAAACATTGATATATCATTTAATGTTTTTATTGAAACAAATAGATTAAATAAATGCAACGAATGTTATCGTTATCGTAGATATAAATGCTATAAATGCGATGAAAATATGAGAGAAGATATAAAAAATGGAAAATGTCATTATATAAAGTTAGGGAAAGAGTCTATTTTAGACTCATATTATGATTCTTGCCCTAAAGAATATTATAATGCATTCCAATTTAGCAAATTAATAATTGACGCTATGTCGATAGCGGATTGTGAAATTAATCTTACTGACTCTGAAATTGAAGAAGAAAAAAAATTAAGTCAGTTTATTAGAAACATATTTGCATATTGCATATTGCGGAGATAGTGAAAATCGATGAATAGCGTTCACCTCAATTAAACTTTTATATATGATTTATATTAAATATAAAAAAATATAAATAATAACATTAAATTTATGTTATTATTTATATTTTTTTTTCATTCCGCGCGCCAATGCGTTAAAGATATATAAAATTTTATAATTGTTAACCAAATAGATGTTTATACATTTCCTTTATAACAATTTTGCCTTTTAAATCAAAATCATGATTATTGAGGGGATCCCAACTAAAGTTGTCAATTCATATAGAAATTTAATATGTTTATAATTGTTAAGCTTGAAATTTTCATCATCGAATACATCATCTAATTTATCTACTTTAACATTATCGCCTAACACAGTGAAAATCTCAGTATTATTTTTAGTATCCACGATAAAATCTTTCAAATTACTTTCATCTATAAATTCATAATCTTCGTCGAGATTCAATATATAAACAGGAATTTTTACTTGATAACGATTGAAAATTTTGTTAAACGAATAAAGTATACTCAATCTATATTCATAATCATCTTTAACAATTTGCTCGTATCATCTTATCGATTGTTCAATGTTGTTTTTACTTCCTATCATAATATGAAATCTATAATTATCTGCTAAATTCATAAGTATTTGTCGACACATATCATAATAATCTATTTCATCCTTAGAAATATAATAATCTTTAATTACTTTAACATTAGATTTTAATATATCACTAGTGTATGAATAATAATTAATTATTTCTTTTTTTAATATATCTGATTCTTTGAAGGTGCAAAATAACGCATACATTTTGTTAATTCCATATATCTTCTTTAAAGGATCATTCTCAACATCCACGAAAGTAAGAGCGTAGATCTTAGGTTTAAGTTTCAATTCGCTCATTTTTTAATAGATACTTTAAATTCTTTTTCTTGGCTAAATAAATTTATTAACTATTATCTATTTATAATCTATTTATAAAGAAACACGATTTAAATAACTTAATATATTAGAGTAATAAATTATATATTCAAATAAAATAAGATATAATAAATTATAAATAAATATAATATATTGTTCTTTCGCGCTAATCAGCAAAAAAATAAATATTATAAAGCTTAATATATAATTTACATTTATTAGTGGAACATTTCTTTATATTCGATCATATATTTTACAATAAAAGCGTGAAATTTATCAACGAGTGATTTATCTTTAACGTCATAATAACGTTCTAGTTCAAGTGATTTATAATCTAATTTTAAAACGCAAGAATTTAAGATCATATCTAATATATATCTTGAGCGGGAATTATTTTTATAATGAATAATTGTAAAATTCTCAATGTTATATTCTTTATTTCTTATATTTTTTATTACACTGTTTTTACCAAGTATATCAAAAATATTATTATCATTTATAATTTCTGGTCCTAAATTATATACACCAACAAAAGATCCAGCTTTATGATTAATATATCGATTAGCTTTAGCTTGTTTAGTGAATTCGTTAGGATCTAAATTATACATAGGCATAGTAACTCCAAAGTAATTAAAAAACTTATTTAATATACTAATTTCATCACTTCCGCGAAATTCGAGCTTTGAATCCATATGATTTAATTTTACAACACGGTGATTTCTATATTCGATCGGCGTTACTATATGTATTATATAATTCTTAGCAAAATCCAATAACATATTTTTTATTGTATTTTTCATATCTATTTTAATATCATCGATAATATGTTCTAATATTAAATTTATATTATATTTATCTATATATTCATTGTAAGATATATAATTCTCCGAAGTTTCACTACAATCTATAAATCTTTTATGTGTGAAAAATATATTAAATCTTTTACTATATAAATTAGTATCAATACTAAATCTTTGCTGTATAAACATATCATAATCAATACGCAGTTGAAATGGTAATGTTTGAGAATCCATTAGAGAGAGATATTAATCAAAAATTAAAATAGTATATAAGAAAATCAAAACAATGTTTAAATTGGAAAAAATTAAATAATGTAATTTATTATTCATTTATTTTTTATCAAATACATGCTTATCGATAAATTCTTTAAACTTTTCATTATATATTTTATCCTTTGTTTGATGGTTATATGAAATATAAAAAATACGTTCTAAGATAGTTTTTAATACAAATGATATATTATTGTTTTGTCTATTAAAGACAAAATTTTCAATATTATATTTATTATTTAAATTCATTATTACTTTATTTTCGCCGAGAACAGTAAAAATATTATTATCATTAATGACTTCTGGGTCCAAATTATATATACCAACACTATCATCGTATTTAGAACGATCAATATTGCTCGAGTATATTGATTCATAATATTTCTCTAGATTTAAATTATAAACAGGCATTGTAACGCCGAAATAGTGTAAAATTTTATTGAACACACTCAACTCATCGCTGCTATCATGTTCGAATTTAACATAATCTTCTTTTAACGCGCTATGTAAATTTTTATATTTATTTGACACTAATATATGCATTATATAATTATTAGCTAATTAAATTAATATGTTCTTTATTGTATTTTTCGCGCTAACATTAGTTTTATCGTTAATATGGCGCGAAATTATTTGTAGATTTTCTTTTTTAAAGTAATTATTGTAAACAATATAATCTTTTATGCTTTCATTGATATTTGTAAATTTCTTATGAGTGAAAAATATATGAAAAGAATCTTCATTTAATTCGATCCAGTTTGTCCTTTGTTCAGTGAACATTATATGAGTTATAGGTATTTTAAATTTTAAAATCTTAGATTTCATCATATAACGATAATGTAAAAATCTAATATTAATGTTTGAATTTAACATTATAAATCAAAACAATATTATATGTTGGATTTAAGCAAATAGCGTGATTAAAATATTATATGTTTAAATGCGTCAAACGCATATAATTATAGATTTATTATTATACTAGTAAGATTTTTATTTTCGCGGCATGAATTTAATTTTAAATATAATACTAATTTTCTCTGGCAAAATTTACTTCTAATTTAATAGATAAGTAAATTACATAAGATGAGTAATAATCACTATGAAGTTGTCACTAATGAAAAGATTGAAAATAAATTATTCAAAAGCATTATTATAAAAAAGGATGATAATTATACATGTCGTATTAATATTAAGTTATCGCATACTCCAAAAGATAAATATTATCATGTAGATTATGAAGATAAAGTATATGTTTTGAAGATCATGAAAGAAACTGTATATTCGATGGTAAATTGCGTTGATAATAATTGCGAAAATTTTGAAAAAATAGCTAGAAGACTTATAGTTAATATAATTAATAAATGTAACATACATGTAGAGGCGAAAAAAATTACATATCATAAGAGACTTAACGGAACAACTTCTAAAAAGACTGAATTAATTAATTTAAATGATTATATTAAAGAAAATAAAGAATTTTCCGCTATATTTTATAATCTGCATAATATTTTGTCTAAGTATATTTGACAATAAGAATATTTCCAACATATAAAGAAACGCAAAAAGAATTTGATCAATCCATTAGTAGAACAGATTTTATTACTATAGGAGTCAAAAATCCGCTAAATTATAATAAAGATAATTGCGACGATAACGTTAAAGATATAATTGAAGAAATGGAAATAAATTCTTTCGATATATATACGCTTTTTTAAACTCGTTGATGTATTCAATTACTACCATTATCTTGATACTTACAATATACATAGATTTGATATGGTGTCTGCTATTTTCCTTAGAAGTTCTTATAATAAAGTTTATTATTTCATTAACAGAATAATATCAGGTAATAATGAAAAATATAATAAAGATATTAAGTATTTTAATTGTCTTGATAATTATTTTATCAAATGCATAAATTATGTTCCTATACATTATACACATAGTTTATCAGTAGATCCAAACTTAGTTACATTAACTCACTCATATAAAGAATATATAATATAATAGTGCACTCATAGACGACCCCAAAATAATTAATAGCAAATAATGTAAGATTTTTTTGTTTAAATATTTATTTGACTTTATTAGCAAAAAAAATAATACTTAGGCAAAATGAATAATATAATATTAGTTAAAGGAGAAAATGGTATAAAGGAAGTAAAAATTATCTTTCCAGACGATAATGTTGAAAATTATTATAGCTTCGAAATGAAATATAATACAAAGCAAAATGTTTACAGAGTGAATTTTCTATAGATTACCTTGCTAGAAAAACACATACAGAAAATATCATATCTATAATAAATTGTGTTGATAATGGCGCCGAAAATGATTTTGGCGACACTTTTAGAGATATTGTTACAAGATTTGCTGAAGAAAACCATATATATATTGAAGTTAAAAAAATAGATAAAGAAATTTATGAAGATTTTTACATATATAATGAACCTATAAATTTTTATGAGTGCGTCAAGAAAAACAAAGAATATTTAGCGATTTTCCATAATTTGCATAAAATTTTAAGCAAATATAATTTAACAATAAAATTAATTCCTGTTTATGATGGAATGAGTCATGATAATTATAATTATATTACATTAGGTGCTAATAGTTCTTTATATTATAATAAGTATATTTATGATGATGATATTAGAGAGCGCATCGAAATAATAAAAGATAATTCAATAGATATATATACTCTTTTCGACACTATGGAAATATTTAATGATTATATTTATTTCGATGATTCAAATGCAACAATAAAATTCAATGAAGAAGAATGTCGCGCTAAAATATATTATTTCATAAAAAAAATTATTTTAGAAAAGGAAATTGAATATAATAAAAAAATAAATATTTATAATGATTATATATATATATCTGAATGTCCTCCTTTAATACATGATATGATTGATGGAAAAAATCATGTCTTAAAAGTCTAATTATCTATGTTATCAGATGATGAAAAACAGAGTTATTGTGAATTATAATTAGTAAATTGATAAAATTTCGACGCAAAACAAAAAAAAATAAATAATGATAAGAATATTTATTTATTTTTTTTACTGCTTGGCGCGCGATTATGATATTAGTTTTTTCGGTTGATTTTCGTTAATTTGATTTAAATATATTATAAATTAAAAATAATATAATATATATTTGCTTTTTGGCGCGGGCAATTAGTTAAAAATGAGCAAACTTATGTTCAGCTATACTGAACACTCATTTAAATTGGAATTATATCATAATGCGTATCGTGAATTTATATTTAAATACACGCCAAAGAAAAACATAAATATTAATAATAAGAAAGTTAGAGATATAGATAGAGTATTATTAACGATTGAAAACGTAAAAATAATAAATGAATATATTAATAACAATGAGAATAACTTCGACAATATAACCAAAGATATATTGGCTAGATTTATAGAAGATTTTGATATATTTATAACTTCCGCGCGAGTAGAAATAAACTCCTCAGGTGTTACTCACGAATATGAGAGCTTTGAAAAATATATAAAACAAAATGAATTGTTTCTGACTCAATTTAAGATAATACATAAAACATTATCTAAATATCAATTGACTATGAAAATTATATTTGCTGAAAATGATTCTAGTCATTTAGAGCCGCAAAATTCGATTGATAAACTCAATTTTCTTATGTTGGGTCATAATGAAAATTTACATAACAAAGGAAAATTTTATAATGATGAAAACATAGATATCTTATTTGATCGCGTCGAGAAAAAAAGAAATTTTTTGACGTTAAGTCAATTCAAATTCCAAATAATACTTGAAGCGATGGAATTATACAAAATGATTGATTTTTATAAAACGTTGGGAAAGAATTATTATAATAATAATATTAATAACTATCGAACTGTTATAAAATTTATTTATTCTATTATGATAAATATGTTTAAAAACAAATAATAATATAAATAAATTATTATGAATATATTTTTTTTTTGCATTTATTCGATGAATTATTTAGATTGTTTTTTTGTTATTTGCTTATTTGATTTTGTAAATAGTGAAATAAATAATTGACATATATATATTATATTTGTTTATCTAATTAAAGTTCGAGCGAAAATTTATAAAATGAGTGATAAACCTCAAATAATATTTAAGAAATTGGTCAACATTAGTTATTTAACACATAGATATCCATATTATAATAATGGTATTAATGGTATAGTTTTAGTTATTATTTCTAAAAACTCAAAACAAATTTCGCCTGATAATATTGAAATGATAAGAAATAAAAACGTAGAAATATTTAAAAATTACATTGGATGTGAGGAAGAAGAATTTAAAAAATTCGCAAAATTTACTTTAAAAAATTTAATAAATAATTATGATTTTTACTTATTAGGTCGTCAAAGATGCAAACCTTATGGTAAAGAAATTACCACCGATCCAGATTATTTTAATAATTATGATAACTATGATAGAAAAAATGATGAACACAATGATATATTTGTGAATTTTCATAAATATATAATAGAAGATAATGAAAGTATATTTTGGCTAAGCAAATTCAATAATATACTATATGAATTTGGATTAACTGCGCGATTAAAGATGCCTTTGGATGTAAATACAAGGTATGATTATTCATCATGGTGGAATAGTAATGATCTTGAAAATCTAATTGATGTTTTTAAAAACAAAGACTGCGCTATTTACACATTAGGTGAAAAAAAATGAAGTGATAAAATTATAGAATTAACAAAAAAAGAATATGAAATAGAAGAAAAAATTAATAAAAGAAAATGGGCTTTAATTCGTATAATCTATCCTGGATTTGCTTGGAATAGTTTAATTGATCTTGAAGAAAGATTAATAAATTCAGAAAATGGTTTTAAATATGTTTATAATAAAACTGATAAGTTGATCGATAATGTGAAAAAACTAATTAAATTAATAGAAAAATATTTTATGACTATTTAATCGAGAAATTATACATGATAAAAAAAAATATAAATAATAATGATAATATATTTTTTTTAATTAGATAAGAAAATATTTCTTAATTTTCGTTAATATTTCATTAAAATTTTCACTACTAAGATTAGATTCACTTAATCCAAGTTCAATAAGATGTTTTTTGATTTTTTCGCGACCTTCATCATCTATAATTTCAGATAATAAATATATAGCTATATCATCATAAAATACTTCTATTTCCATCATTTCTAATATAAGACAGAAATCATCAAATTCATTTTCAATTCTATCAGATATGAAAGAATTATAACATTCATGTTCTTCAGTGAAGAGTTTTTGCCCTATCGTGAATTCATCATAATGGCCGTTTTTTATATAATTCATAAGAACTCCACAATAATTATTTTCGTATAACAATATTTCTTCAAGAATACCATAATTATTTTTTGGTATTTTTATATCAATCGTTAAATTAAAATGATATAACAAATTATTTAATATATATAAAGAACCTATCCATGATAGATAATCCGTTGTTTTAATAAAATCTTTATAAACACTTTTATGTATGTTTTTAAAATAACCATTTTCCAACTTTATAGTTTCAATAGATAACAAAGATACATCATAATATTCTATTATTTTTTTTAATGCAGCTTTAGCTATATCTTTAAGATTTTTTACTTCACTGACGTATTTATCTATAATACTTATATTGTTTTTTCTTATTTCAATTTCACTTATATTATTATCATTCATTGTTGTTTTTCCGTTTGGAGTTAGTACTAAATAGAAACTTCTTTTATTATTTTCATTATTGATAGGATGATTTAAACAAAATGCTTGTAATTGAAATATTTTATTTTTGTTTATTAAAACATCATTCATTTTATTAATTTTAATATATTTTAGCGCGATTAGTACTTTATATTTAATTTATAAATAATCAAATTTAACATAAATGAAAAAAAATAAATAATGATTATATATATTAATTATCATCGTTTATATTTTTTTAATAATGTTTTATTTACCATACCCATACATAAATCTTGATTGATAATCAAGAAATATTTTTCAATTTGCGTTAATATTTCTTTTATTTTTTCGACGTTAAGATTGGATTCATTAGATCCGAGTTCAATAAGTCGTTTCTTAATTTTTTTGCAATCTTCACTATTATTTAAAGTATCATATAATAAGCGTGGATTTTTTTTTATATAGTCGTAATATCTATCTATCTCCATCATATCTAATATAAAAGAAACACTAGAATTAGGATAAATATTATTGTTTCTGCGAATTATGTGCGAATTATAATATTCTTTTAGTTCGGCGAAAAGTCTTTCGCCTATTTTTAATGTATCATAATTATTGTTTTTTATATCATCAATAATGTTTTTATAGTCATAATATTCATGCCCATATATTTTATTTATAAAACAATCATAATTACTTTTTGGTATTTTTATATCATATATTATATTGAAATCATATAACGTATTATTTAACAACCATAAAGGATTTAACCATATCCGATGATCAATAGTGTCTAAATCTTCATGAAACTTTTTATGTATATATTTCTTATCGCCATTCTCCAAATATATACTTTTAATATATAACATAGATATATCATAATATTCTATTATTTTCTTTAATGCAACTTTAACTATATCTCTAAGATCTTTTCCTTCATTGATGTATCTTTCTATAATGCTTATATTGTTTTCTCTTATTTCAACTTCACTTATATTATCGTTGTTTATTATTGTTTTTTTCGGGGTTAATATTAAATATAAATTTTCATGCTTATTTTTATGTTTAATAGAATAATAAAAATCATAAGCGTCTAAAACAGATATTTTATTTTTGTTTATCAAAATATTATTCATTTTATTAATTTCAACATATGTTTAAAAAATACTACTTTATATGAATTCATAAATAATCAAATTTAACAGAAATAAAAAAAATAAATATATATATATATATATGTATATATTTATTTTTATTTGTTTTTAGTTAATTACTAGATATTTTCTGTAATATTTTTAAATTTAATCAAATAAGAAGATGTTTATCTATTAATTTTATTTTTTCTTTAATTTTATCATCGCATTTACTATCAAATAACGAACTTGTTAACATATTACTATAGTATGATTCTATTTCCATAGCAATTAATATAAGTCGTAAATTAAATTGGTTATTGATTCTACTGTATATAAAAGAATCATGATATTCTGTTTCGTTGATAAAGTATTTATGCCCTATTGTAAAAATATCGTATTTATTATTTTTTAAATCTTTTATTAGCTTTTTATATTTACAACGTCCCCATAGATCTTCTGACAAATCATATCTATCTTTTGGTATTTTTATATCAATCGTTAAATTGAAATTGAATAATTTATTATTCAATACATATAAAGCACCTAACCATGACTGATAATCCATTTTTTTTAAATTCTTATAAAAACTTTTATGTATATACTTGACTTCTCCATTTTCTAATGTTATAGTTTTAACAGATAAGAGAGATATATCATAATATCTCATTGTTTTTATTAATGCGGCTCTAGCTATTTCTTCGAGACTCTGACCTTCATCTATATATTTATCTATAATGCTCGAATTATATTTTTCTATTTCACTTATATCATTGTTTTTTAGCATTGTTTTTCCATTTGGTGTAAGTATTAAATTTAAAGTTTTGCATTTAATTTTGCCATCAAGACAATAACATAAATCAAAGGAGTCTAAATCTATTATTTTATCACCTCTGACTAAGATTTCATTCATTTTAAGCAAATATTTTAAATATATGCTATTATATATTAATTTGAGCTCTATTTAATAATAAATTATAAATTGTCAAATAAGTAAACATGTAAGAGCGAAAAAAAAATATATTATATATTTGTTATTTTTCGTTAGATAATAAATTATATTAATAAATATCTTTCAATAAGATTTTTCATTTTTATTTTATCTTCAGTCATTTTACACATACTATATTTCAGCTCGATATAATATAAATTTAAATTCATTATTGTTAATAAAAACGCATCATCAAACAATTTAATGCCATCTCCTCGCGCCAATAAATCAGATTTAATTTGTTTTTCTACTTTACTAATTCTGCCTGCATATTTTTTATCACCTATTACGTATTCATCATAACATTTACTTTCTACATCTTTTATAAGTCTTTCATATCTAGATGTTGACAACTCATAAAAATCATATGAGTTTGTTGGTATTTTTATTCGCATTTTTAGCCCAAATTCGTATAACATATTATTTAATTTATATAAATAACCTAACCATGAATTATCTTTGCTAGCGCATATGTATTTATAATAGCTAGCATAAGTAGATTTTCTTGGTTCATCTGGATTTTGCTTAATAGCTAATAATATTATATCATAATTATCAATGAATTGAGTCAAAACAGATTTAGCTATTTCTTTGAAGTTTTTTTCATTATTAGAATTAAGATAGCTTTTTATAATCTCTTCATTTTTTTGCGCTATTTTATTGTAATCTCTTTCCAGAGCAGATTTTTTCTTTTTCACTGGGACCAAATATAACTGCTTGAATTCATTATAACCATGGCCGCGAAGCGGATAAAAGGATAATTTATAGCTAAGCGTTAAATCTTCTATTATAATTTCTACCATTTTGGCGCGAAATATATTATATTGTTATAGTGATCTTTATAATTTAATATATATAAATTCAGATTGATTAAAATCTTGACGAATCATATGTTAAATAATACCCGCGCTAATTTCTGAATTTTTAATTTATTAACATTAAATAAAACAAATAAATATATATATTTATATAAAATAAATTATTATTGTAAGTAAATAAAATAATTATTATCATTAATATTGTTTTTAATTATTGATGTTTATTTAATATGAATTGTCGCATTTTAACCCACTAATATTTTGATTATTAATTTTTATATTTTAAATAAATATAAATAGATAAATTATTTATTTATACTTTGAGTGAATTATAAAGTAGAATCTTAAATCAAATAATGACCAATACTGAAATTTCGCTAGTCACTTTACCTCAAGTTATTGATATTTTTAGATGTGAAATTCCGGATAAGACAAAAGGTAATTTCATCATAGCAAGATTAATTCCAAAAGAAAAACATAAAGATGAATATCAAGATAGGAGTTTATATTTGGAATATCATTCTGTCAAGAATAAAAATATTGCCGCATTTGAAAATTATTCTTTCGATGATGATGAATCATTCACTAAAATAATCGAAAATGTTTTAGATGTTTTAATAAGAGATTATTATTTATGTATATTCATATATTTAAATAATGAAAAAGAATTTCTCGATATAACAAATCGATTGAGTGATAATTATTATTATTATTATCTTCATTGTTTATATAAGTTAACAAATAAATTGAATAAACACGGAAGATCAATGGACGTGAAAATAATCGTAGAAAAATATAAAGAATATGAAAAATTTCATGTTAATGAAAATTATTATAATAGTGAAAGATATTATATTCATTATGATGACATTAGAAATAATATAAAAAGAAATAAAGATAAATATTTCATCACCACTATAGGAAATGAAGAGTATTTAAATTATGACAAAGATATTGAAAAAATGAAAGAATTTATGCATATTACTTACTATGATGATTGTTATTACAATGGTATATTGTTATTGAAAATATTATCACTAGATGAATATATCGAGTATTTAAAAGATAGAACATCATATGAATGTCTTTATAAAAGGAATCCAAGTATCAATCATGATAGAATAAAAGCTGTTATAGATATGTATCGTGAAAATAATAAAACCGGTGAAGAACTTCCTCATATCATTTTGAATTCGCAAGGAAGAAAAATTTTATCTGCTCTTAAAGCTCTTAAGTTAGAAAAAATAGATTAAAAACCGAAAACCATACTTACTTTATAAATAATTAATTAGCGCAAATATATGAAAATTAATATAAATATTAAATATTATATTATTTTTTCGTGGCGATTATTTAATATATACTGTAATGTTTTAATTAGCTAATAATTTGATTTTTAAATCATCATAATTAAATAAAAAGTAGATAAATATATTTACTTAAATTTAAGTAAATTAGAAATCAAAGTCTGAATTTAGATAATGACTAATACTAAAATTTCGCTAGTTACTTTACCATATGTTATTGATATTTTTAGATGGGAAATTCCAGATAAGACAAAAGGTAATTTCATTATACCAAGATTAATTCCAAAAAAAAAAGATAATGGAATAAAAGAATCTTACAAAAGACTTTTTTATTCGGATTATGATTTTATCAAGGATAAAAATATTGCTGCATTTGAAAATTATTCATTCGATGATGACGAATTTTTCACTAAAATAGTTGAAAGTGTTTTAGATACTTTAATCAAAGACTATTATTTATGTTTATTCATATATTTAAATAATGAAGAAGAATTTTTCGATATAACAAATCAATTAAGCGCTAATTATAATTATTATCTTCACTGCTTATATAAGTTAACAAATAAATTATATAAACATAAAAAATTAATGGATGTAATTATAATTGTAGAAAAATATAAAGAATGTGAAAAATTTGACAATGATAAAAATTATTATAATAGTGAAAGATATCGTATCTATTATGATAACGTTAGAGATAATATAGAAACAAATAAAAATAAATATTTCGCTACCACTATAGGAAATAAAGAATATCTAGATTATGACAAGGATATAGAAAAAATGAAAGAATTTATTTATAGGATTTACTATGATGATTTTTATTACAAAGGCAGATTATTATTAAGTATATTAGCATTAGATGAATACATCTATTATTTAAACGATAGAACATCATATGAACGTCTTTATATAAGATTAATACATATTGATTATGATAATATAACAAAACTTATAAACATGTATCGTGAAAATAATAAAACTGGTGAAGAATTTCCTGATATTATTTTAAATTCACAAGGAAGAAAAATTTTATCTGCTCTTAAAGCTCTCGAGTTGAAAGAAATAAAATATTGATGAAAAAATAAATTTAATCAATATATAATTGTATTTTTTTTTCTTACTTAGCCGCGCTCATCTAAAATTGATATATTAATTATTTTATTTCACTTATTTGTTTATTTGAATTTATATTTATAATATGTCAATAAAGAATAATAAGTTGATATATATTATTAGCGCTAATAAGAAAAACACTTTTAATTTAATAATATGTCCGCTTTTAAAGACCAATTTATTACTATACCAAATGTATTTACCATTTGTAAATCGAAAAGGGATGATTATGAAGATGATAGTTTTGTCATTATAGCATTAATACCAAAAAAAGACAACAATGAAAAGGAAAAAAATTGTGATTCTGACTATTCTTTAACACTTGCCAATAATTTCAGAATGTTACATAAATATTCGATTGAAGATAACGAAGAAACAACTAAAGTTGTAGAAAGAATTTTAGATAAATTCATAGATGATTATTATTTATGTATATTCGTATACTCAAAAATAAATAAAGATTGTTTAAATAAAAAAATAAAAAATGCTGAATATAATTATTATATATATTCATTGTATAAGTTAGAAAACAAATTAAATGAATATAAAAAAACAATGAATGTCATAATAATTCCAGGAGATTATGAAAAACTCGAAAATATCGAAAATTATCATAATGAAATTAAAAAGGAAATAAGAAAAAATCACCATAAATACGCGACATATTATATAGGAGAAATAAAACACAATAATGAGAAAATTGATAAAATAACATCAAAGAAAAATTTATATGATCCATTAGATAATTATTTAATATTATCCACAATAGCTTTAGATACCTATACATATAAAGAATTACATTGTTTGCCCTCAATTGTTGGAGAAGAAGAAATTTCTGATTCTATACCAGATAAAATTAAACTTTATGTGTCGGAGAATATTAAAGCAGAAAATGAAAAGAAACTATCTATTCTTAAATCTCTTGTTTTTAATAAATAAAATAAACAAATAAATAAAAAAAATATAAATAATAATGACTTAACAGTTATTATTATTTATATTTTTTGCTTGGCGGCGAATTTTAGGTAAAATGATATTATTCAGCGCGCAAATTAATTTGAATCTATAAATTTTATATTTAAAGAATTATATTATATTTCAATCTCTTCTATTATTAACTGAAAGTTTCGCTTAAAAGAAATGTCTAGTTGCGATACTTCATATAAATTATTATCAAATATATTTAAAGTTCTTGAATTAAAAGATAATTATGTTGTGCCAATATTAATTTCAAAAGAAAATAATCCAAATAAAAAAGGAAATGTTTTTCTTTATGAAAGCTCTAGATCAATTTATTTATCGATGATGAAAAATGATATTATTTATCACAAAAGATTTGATAAAATATTCGAAAGAATATTAACTGAAATTATAAAAAATTATCATCTATGTTTATTTATATACCCGAAAGAAGAAAATGATTGTTTGGATGAAAGAGAAAAATTAATGGAATATAGTAATTACGTTTGCGGTTTATATAAGTTTGCAAATATATTATATAAATATAAAAAACAAATGAAAGTCGTAGTGATAATAGAAAATCTTAATAATATTTATTTAATTAATGATAAATATGAATATCATAATAATATTAGAGAAAATAAAAACGAATAATAATGAATATTACATAACTACTATAGGTGATAAAAAATACAATGAAGAAGATATAAAGACGGTAAAATTATATGATCTTTGTTACGATAAAATAAATTATGGTGAATTATTAGATTTATTAGCTATTAATGATGATTCTATTGAAGCTATAATTTATGAATTTTTAAAATACGATGGTGAAGGGATGATAGAAGGAATGTTATTATCGAAATATATATAAAAATTCCTTCAACGCTTAAACATATTAATTAAATTTAATTAAGATAATAGATAAACAACAAAAATATAATACTTATTATTATTTATATTTTTTTGCTTGGCGGCGATCTAATTTAAATTAACTTCAATTAATTCATTGATCGATTTGAATTTATATGTCTTAAATTTAAACAAGTATAAGTAAATATATATATGTTCTATATTAGCGCTACAAGAAAATATTAATTTAATATAATGTCTGTTGATAAACTTTCGTTCATCACTATATCTAAAGTATTCAATGTTTTTACGTCATACTTTAATGATGAATTTAAAGATAGTTTTATTATAGTTAAATTAATTCCGAAAAAAATGCTGATTAAAAATAAATTATATAAAATAGCATATATTTTTATTACATATGTTAATCTTGTATTCTTAATTAAATATAGTGCAGAAAATAAAATAAGAACCGATGGAATATTTGAAGTTTTTTTAGATTTTATTATAGAAAATTATAATTTATGTTTGTTTGTATATTCGGCGAAAGATGAAAATTGTTTAAATAAAGTTAGCAAATTAAATGAATATAGTTATTATCTTAAATATTTATATAAATTAACTAATAAGCTAAACAAATATAAAAAACAAATGGAAGTTGTAATGATATTAGAAGATCCTAAAAACGCTTTTATCGCTCAAGATGATGTTAATTATTATGATTATTATAACAATATCATAAAAAATATAGAGACAAATAATAATGAATATTATTATACCACTATAGGTGGCCAAGATGATAATCTAAAGAAAAAGATTATAAGAAAAATATAATCGTCTAAATATGATAATTATCCTATTAATGATAAAATATTAATAAATTTTACAGCGCTTGAAGATACGGTAGATTTTATAAAAAAACATAATTCAAATAATTATGCTTTATATTCACAAGCAAAAGAAATTAAAGAAATTAAAAAACAAAATATTAAAATGATAAAATTGCTAGAAAAATTAAAAATTAATTAATATAATAAAAATAATATATGAATAATAATAACTTTCATGCTAATATTTTATTTTTTGCTTGGCGGCGATTTAATTTAAATTAGCGTTAGTTCACTCATTAATTGATTTGAATTAATATGTTTTAAATTTAAACAAGTATAAGTATAAATATATATATATATTTTATATTCGCGTGACTAGAAAAGATTAATTTAAATATAATGTCTATTGGTGAAACCCCATTTATTAATTTACCTGAAGTATTCAATGTTTTTAAAGAACACTTTAGTTATAGATTTAAAGATGATTTTGCTATCGTTAAATTAATTCCAAAGAAAAAAATGGTTAAAGATAAAGATTATTCTTTGATGCGTATTGCCGCTAAGTTCGCTAATCTTAAATTTTTAGCTATATATCATATAGATGATCATATAAAAGCCGATAAAATATTTGAGAATCTTTTAGATATTATGATAGAAAATTATCATTTATGTTTATTTATATATTCAAAGAAAGATAAAAATTGTTTAGACAAAGTTAACAAATTAAACGAATATAATCATTATATTAATTATCTTTATAAATTAACAAATAATTTAAAAAAATACAAAAAAAAGATGAAATTGGTGATGATAATTGAAAATAATGAAAATGCTTATATTGATCATTATGATGATATTAATTATCATGATTATTATAATAATATAATAGAAAATATAGAAACTAATAATGATGAATATTATTTCGCTACTATAGGTGGAGAAAATATTCTAAAGAAAATAATAAGAATAATAAAATCATTTAAATATAACATAAATGATTTTGATAATGGAATATTATTAAATATAATAGGACTTAATCATTTTATCGAAAGTATAAAAGATTTTAATTCACGTATATCAGGCAATGAAGAAATTAATATAAAAATGATAGAATTACTTGAAAATCTAAAAATTAATTAACGTAATAAATCACACAATAATTATCACGTCAATATTATTATAATAAAATAAATAATAATGATCATATTAATATTATTTATATTTTTTTTCTGCTTGGCGACTAATTATTATTATGTTTATATATTTGATTTTAAATTGAACAAAATTAAAGAAAGATGTCTGAGTTAAAGGTTGAATTCATTAAGGATGATTATAATATTACAAAAAGTCATATAAACACTTTTTATTATCATGAAAAATCTATAATATCAATAGTACCAAACGAATATAATTTAAAGGATCTTAATAATGTTATTATTAACTATTATGAAGATAATATTAAAACCGTTATGGATAAAAATCTTCGACTTATACAGTATTGTATAGAAAACAATAAAGATCCTCTTGAAGTATTAGGCGCCGCTTTAAGTAAATTAATAGATGAATATTATATATATTTTATTATAATCGTTAAAAATGATTGCAATGAGGAAAAGATTTTAAAGAAAATATCTAAACATTCCGACTTATTACACGATTTTAATAACTTCTTGTATAAATTTAATAAATCAATGGATGTAAAGATAAAAATCTATAAAGGTGATAGTTATTATAATTATAATTTTAATCATAAAAATATTATAGAAGATATAGTAAATAAAAATTATAATTATGAAGATAAAATGGGACTTTTTGAATATAGTGAGGATGATATAAAAGAAATAAAGTCGCGTGATAAATATAAAATTCCATACAATAAAAATTTATTATTAGAAATGATGGGTCTCGAAAGACTATATGATTATTATATTGACAATCCCGAAAAAAGAAAAGATAATGATGGAAAAATTATGAATTATCTAGATAAGCTTAGAATTATTTAGATAAATTAAAAATTAATAAAAAATATAAATAACAATATACTAGTTATATTGATATATATATTTTTTTTATATTTATATTATTGAATTTTTACGATTATAACATCAAGTTTTTAGCAAATAAAATAAATTTTTCTTCTTCTTCAGTGCGGGAAATTTTCTTTAATAGTTCATGAAAACGATGGTCGATTTTTAACACGCGTAATATAATTTCATTATTATTATCTGTTCTATAAAAACTTTTTATTTCATTGTCATAATTCTCATTACCTATAATGTAACTTTTATAAAAACCATGTTTAATATCATCTCTAAGTCTTTCGCATTCTCTTTACCATTATTATTTGTTTCATCTGCTTTAAAATTATTTTTTGGCGCGATTATAGACATAGTTAATCCATAGTCGGATAATTTATTGTTCAACCTATAAAACATTACATGTGAGTTAGGATAATCACCTCTTATAGATTTGCAATGCATGTAATAATATACTTTGGCGGGAAAGTGATTATAGCTCAATCTTAGTTCAAACAAACATGGAATATATTCGCGTATAAATTTAGCTAAAATATTTTTAATTAACTGATGCTCGAAATCTTTTTCATTTTTATTTAAATATTTTTCGATGAGATCTATATTAAATTTTGATATATCATTAGCGCTGATATTTTTTCTTTCCTTGGGGACTAATAGTAATATTGTTGGTATTATAAGTTCTTCTTCATCTGTAGTAAAATATGTTATAATACAGTCGACTGAATTCGCAAATAAAAATTTATCCATCGTATTAATTAAGTAAGCAAAAATTTAAGTATATTTTATAAGATATAACGTTAAAATAAAATCGATAAACATATTATATATTCATTAATGTAATATAATATGAAGATAAGCGCAAAAATAAATAATGATAAATATTTTTTATATAGTGTTAAATTTCATTAATGCGAAAATATAATAAATTATATAGTATTATTTTCGGGCTTAGCGCGGCGAAATTAATATATATATATTTGTTTAATTTTACATTTAGCGATTAAAAAATATTAATAATGTATAAGTATTAAAGCCCGAAATAAAGAATAATGTATATTATCAACATTATTAATGTTCTATTTTTAGCAAAAATATATTATTTATAAATTATTGTATATTGATTTTATATTTAACAAAAATAATTTTTAATTTAAATAAGAACACATTTAGTTTATATTCATTTGGCGTCGCAGACAACAAAAAAAAATGAGAATAAATTTATTCTATATTTTCTTAGAGTCTCAGATAACAAGAAAATAAGAATTCATTTAGTTTATTTTTATTTGGCGTCGCAGACAGCAAGAAATAAGTTATTGTAATAGTAATTTATTTTACTTGCTTCGCAAACAACAAGAAATAAGTTATTGTAATAGTAATTTATTTCGCTAGCGTCGCAGACAGTAAATAAAATAAGAACACATTTAGTTTAATATTTCGCTAGCGTCTCAGACAGTAAATAAAATAAGAACACATTTAGTTTAATATTTCGCTAGCGTCGCAGACAGTAAATAAAATAAGAACACATTTAGTTTAATATTTCGCTAGCGTCGCAGACAGCAGACAGCAAAAAAATAAATATTAATAATAAATATTTATTTTTTTTTCGCTTTATATTATTTAACTCTTATCAGAATTTTCTTATATTTTTTCTCCTTTCGAAATATATTCACACAATTTTACAAATAATTTACCTTCGGGTGTTAATTCACTATCCTTTTTACCTAATAAATTAACATAGAATTCGTATATCCCAAATATATGCAATAAATAATTATCATCTTCATTCTCATTTGTTAACTAGCTAATTTTAATACAAAATAATTCATCGTCAGTAAATTTTTTCATTCCTATATTATATATATCACACCCTAATGTAGAACATTGATGATGTTCGAGTTTTTTATCATTACAAACGCATTTATCCACTGAATTGATTATAGAATAATCATTTTTGCTTTTTATTAGATCATTTACAATACCAAAATCTTTTAAAATTTTACATGGCATTATTAAATTAAATTGATTTAATAATTTAATTAAATTATATATATATTTCAAACGTAACGGATTAAGTGAAATAATATTATTATTAAAGTCAGATTCATCAATATAATAACCTGTATAATACCAAAACATTTGATTATTCTCATCGTTAACATATTTTTTAAGAGTAAGGAATGAAATAGCTTCATAATTCTTAATAAATTTATTCATCATAGTTTTAACAATTTCTTTAAAGTCTTTTTTGGCAAATAAATATTTCATTATTATTGTAAAATTTTTTGTCCCTATAAGTTTATTACAATTGAGATCATTTTTATTCTTCGGTGAAATTAACATATTTGGTCCAAAATTTTCATAAGGAATTTTATCACTTCTTATTATATAAGATTTATCATTAAGTGTTTCAATATCATTTAAATCATTATCAACAACATTATTAGTCGACATGATAATTATATATATTACTTTTTAATGATGGTGATAATTTAAAATTATTGTACTCAATATTTTAAATATATTATATATATATTCAAATCAGTATATATGAATTTGAACACATTTTAGCGCAAATAATGATATTGTTGGTATTATAAATTTTTTTTATCTAGAGAGCGAAATATATTATGCAGTAAAATTAGTTCGCAAAATAAAAATTCCATCATTATATTTTGTTAAGCGTCGCAGACAGCAAAAAAATAAAAATTCCATCATTATATTTTGTTAAGCGTCGCAGACAGCAAAAAAATAAATATCATATTTAGTTTATATTTTGTTTGGCGTCGCCAACGAGAAATAGTTAACATAATAGGTTATAGTAATAGTAATTTATTTCGCTTCTTAGTAGACAATAAATAGTTAATATGATAAGTTATTATAATAGTAATTTATTTTGCTTAGCGTCGCAGACAGCAGACAACAAAAAATAAATATTAATAATAAATATTGTATTATCATTAATATTTTTTTTTTTTTTGTTTTATTAAAATTTTTTATATTTTTCTTATTATGAAATATGTTCGCAAAATTTTACGAATAATTTGCCTTCTGGAGTTAATTTATAGCCACGAAGAATACTTTTAGTTGTTAAATCATCATAAAATTCGTATATTCCAAATATATGTAATAAATAATCTGTGTCTCTATCATCCTTTATCAAATCGATGCGTTTAAGATTATATAATTCATCTTCAGTAAAGTTTTGCATACCAATATTAAATATATCACATTTTAATGAAGGACATGAATGATATTCAGATTCTTTATCAGAGCAAACACATTTATCGACTGACCCTATAGAACGATTAGTATGGCTTTCGATCATTTCATTCACATTATAATAAGTGCCTCTTAATATTTTACATGGCATTTTTAATTTAGATTTACTCAATAACTTAATTAAATCATATATATATCCCAGACGTAATGGATTACGCAAAACAACATCATTATTGCCGCGAAAATTATCAATATAATAAGATGATATATATATCGATTTTTGGTAGGAATAATCTTTACTACAAGGTTCTTTAGTCAAGAACGAAATAGCCTCATAATTATCAATAAATTTATTCATTATAGTTTTAATAATATCTTCAAAGTCGCCTTTAGCAGTTAAATATTTCATTATAGTTTCAAAATTTACTATTCCTTTAGCGCAATTATTATTTAAAGAACTTTTATTTTTTGGCACAAATATTATATTTGGCGCAAACCATTCGTTAGAGATCATTTTACTTCTTATCATATAATAATTATTGTCATTAATGGGTTCAATTTTCTGTAAAAATTTATTGAGACTATTATCATCAGACATAATTACGCTATATATATATAATTCAATTAAAATGATATTTAAATTTAATATGTTATATATGAATTCAAATTGATATACATTAATTAAAACAAATAATAATAGATATTGAGTTTATTTCTCTATCGATTTTTATCGCGGCGAAATGTATTCGCAAAATTTAATAAATAATATATCTTCGACGCTCAAATCATAATTTTTTTTGCTTTTTAGCGCGCTATAATAATCATATATTTCTAATATATTTAGCAGATAATTATTATTAATAGACTCATAAGTCCATGGATAGGAGTTTTCGATAAATTTTATATTTTCATCGCTGATTTTTTCATCACCTATAGTTATTATTGATTTAATGTTATTATCTGTAATTGTTTTAAAATTATTATCGATAAGTTTACTTATTTTTTTCAGATGCATTACAGGTAATATTACGCTCATTTGCAGATTTAGTTCGTATAATAGATTTATCAATTTATATATAAACACTAAATAGAATTTATTTTGTTTAATGAATGTATCGTTATATACTAAATATGCGTTCAGATATTCGCCATTATCTTTGCACTCGCAAAATAACTCTGTTATTAAATACATTCTATATTCATTTATAAATTTTATTATTATAGCTTTCGCGATAATTTTAATATCGTTTTCATTCTTTAGATGCTTTTTAATTAATTTAATATTATTGTTACTTATCATACTTACATTATTTTCAAGAATAGATTTATTATTTGGTAGTAATATTAAAACAGGAGATAATAAGTAGTCTTTAATTATATACTTACTTTCTTTCATGTATTCTTGATAATTGAATTTTAATTCTTTTATTAATGAATCCATCTTAATTACTCTTAACACAAAATAATCAATTAAAGAGCGAAATGATAATTTTGTAAATATAAATTTCCAAATTAAAATTGATAAACATAATAAGATACATAATCATTATTGCTCTTTAACAAAAAAAAATAAATAATAATAATATAATATATATTTTATTCCATTTTATAATATAATAGATTCTAAGAATTCTATTATTTTTTGCTCTTCTTCAGTAAGAATAACATTTTTGCGTTTATCTTCCATTAATTTCCAATAATAATCGGTCAAATGAATCATGTCCATTAATAAATACTCACGATATCTATGATTATTGTTTTCTTCTTTAGAATGAAACTCACTATCGCCTAAAGTGAAAATCTTATAAAGATTTTCTTTCTTAAGATCTTTTTCGAAATAATCAAGTGATTTATTTAATGCGTTTTCTGAAAAATAAAGTCTATCTTTAATTATATAATATTTATATTCATTTTTTGTCGCTAACACGTTTATTTTTATTTCATATTTCTTTAACATTTTGTCTAAATCATTTAAAACATTTGAATTTTCACTAAAACATAATTTATTTTCTTCATTTTTATATTCAGAACAATTAGTCAGATAAAAATTATCAATACAATTATTCAAATAGAAATTAATAGTACCAGAATAAGAGGATTTTTCTTGTGTCAAATTAACTAGAGATGATATATATTCATTTTGCAAATTAAGTAATATAGATTTAATTAATTCATTAAGATCTTTATTATTATTTATATAATATTTTATTGTTTTTATATTATCTTCTTCTATTTGTTTTAATTTATTTTTTATATCATCATCGTTTGATGATTCTACGTGATATTTATCTTTTGGAAAGAAAAATAATGATATATTATCTTCGCATTTATTATCTGAGTATAATATTCTACTGACAATAATCGTGTAATTTCTAATGTTTTCGAATTTTAATTTATTCAATTCTACAGCGTCCATTATTTTATCTGAAAATAGTAAATATTATATTTTAAAAATAAGATATATAAATCAAATTTTTAAGATAATATATAAAGTTGAATAAGAAAATTACAATATCGAATATATTAAAAATTTATAATGATTATTCATTAATTAAATAAAGTATTTGCTTTTATTCTTTTTTATATATAGTATATTTATCATTTAATGTAAAATTTGCTAATGTCAGTAATAATATGTGTATTTAATAAATCACTCTTTAAATTATAATTTTTCATATTTTGGCTTATAAGCAAAAAAATAAATAATAATAATAATAATATAATATGTATTTTATTCTATTTTATAGTTTAATGGATTCTAAGAATTCTATCATTTTTTGCTCTTCTTCGCTAAGAATATTATTGTATTTATCAAATTTTAAACTCCAATAATAATTAGTTAAATTAATCATATCCATTAATAAATATTCAAGACATCTATCATTCATATTTTCCTTTTCGAAATAATGCTTATTGTCGCCTAAAGTGAAAATCTCATAAAAGTCATCTTTCTTAAGATCTTTTTTAAAATCATCGAATAATTTATAGAGTGCATTTTCAAATTCTGAATGATAACGTTCATTAATCATATAATATTTGTATTTATTTTTTGTTGCTAACACATTTATTTTTATTTCATATTTTTTCAATATTTTATCTAAATTATTTAAAATATTTAAATTTTCACTACAACATATTTTATATTCAGAAGAATTAGTCAGATAAAAATTATCAATACAATTACTAAGATAGAAATTGACAGTACGAGAAGAATAAAGGGATTTTTCTTCTGTCAAATTAACTAGAGATGATATATATTCATTTTGCAGATTAAGTAAAATAGATTTAGTTAATTCATTAAGATCTTTATTATTATTTATATAATATTTTATTGTTTTTATATTATTTTCTTCTATTTGTTCTAAATCATTACTTATGTCGTCATCTGATGATTCCAAGTAATATATATCCTTTGGAAAGAAAATTAATAATAAATTATCTTCACATTTATTATCTGGATGTAATACTACATTAATTCTAAACGCGTGATCGTCAATATTTCCGAATTTTAGTTTAGGTTGATTCTCTATATCATACATTATTTTATTTAAAAACAACAAATACTGTAATTTTAAATAAGATATATAAATCAAATTATCAACGCAATATATATATATATATATATATATAAAATTAAATAAAAAATTATTATATTAAATACGTAAAAAAATCTATAATTAATGATAATTAATTAAATAATATATTCGCTATTCTCTTTATATATGTATAATATATTCATCGATTAACGTAAAACTTCTACATATTAGTGATGATAATATATATTTAATCTATTTATTTTCGAAAATCATTAAATATATTTTAGCTTATAAGCAAAAAAAAATAAATGAAAATATTAATATATATTACTTGTTATTGTTTAATTTATTTTGATTGATTCTAAATATTCTATTATTTTTTGCTCTTCTTCGGTAAGAATAATATTATTGTATTTATCATTCATTAATTTCCAATAATAGTCAGTTAAATTAATCATATTCATTAATAAATATTCACGACATCTATCATCCATATTTTCTTTTTCGAAATTAAATTTATCATCACCTAGAGTAAAAATTTCATAAAAATTATCTTCATTAAGATCTTTTTTGAAATCATCAAATAACTTATATAGCGCATTTTCTAATTCTAAAAGATAAAGTTTATCTTTAATTATATAATGTTTATATTTGTTTTTTGTCGCTAATATGTTTATTTTTATTTGATATTTCTTTAATATTTTGTCTAAATTATTTAAAATATTTAAATTTTCACTACAACATATTTTATTTTCTTCATTTTTATATTCAGGACAACTAGTTAGGTAAAAATTATCAATACAATTATTAAGATAGAAATTAACAGTAGCTGAAGAGCAAAAAGATTTTTCTTTTGTTAAATTAACTAAAGATGATATATATTCGTTTTGCAGATTAAATAAAATAGATTTAGTTAATTCATTAAGATCTTTATTATTCTTTATGTGATAATTTATTGTTTTTATATTATCTTCTTCTATTTGTTTTAATTTATTTTTTATGTCGTCATTATTTGACGATTCCAAGTAATCTTTATTTTTTAGAAAGAAAATTAATAATAAATTATCTATACGTTTATTGTCTGGGTATAATACTATATTAAATTTAATCGCGTAATCTCCAATATTTTTAAATCTTAATTTATTCAATTCTATATATTTATCCATTATCTATTTAAAAACAACAAATAATATAATTTTAAATAAAACATATAAATCAAATTATCAATATAATATATATAAAGTAGAATAAAAAATTATTATATTAAGTAGATCAAAAAATCTATAATTAATGATAATTCGTTATTCTCCCTTTTTATATATATAATATATTCATTGATTAACGTAAAACCTTCTACATATCAGTGATGATAATATAATTTAATCAATTTATTTTCAAAATCGTTAAATATATATTTAACTTATAAGCGAAAAAAAAATAAATGAAATATTAATATATATATTACTTGTTATTGGTTTAAATTATTTTGATTGATTCTAAATATTCTATTATTTTTTGCTCTTCTTCACTAAGAATAATATTTTTTTTGATTATCTTTCATTAATTTCCAATAATAATCAGTTAAACAAATCATATCTAGTAATAAGTCTTCGCAAACCACACATAGATTATTCACATCTTTATTTTCAGAGTGAAATTTATCATCACCTAGAGTGAAAATTTTATATAGATCATCCTTTTTAATATCTTTCTCAAAATTTTCATATGCAATAGTTGTTTTGAGATAATTTCCATTTTTGATTATATCATATTTATATTTATTTTTTGTTGTTAATACATCTATTTCTATTCTATAATTTTTTAATACGTTATTTAAATTATTTAAACATTTAGTACGAGATGCATAATTTTCTTCATAATTATATTCAGAACAACTAGTTAAATACCAATTTTCACAAAGATGAAGAGATTCTTCTTTGGAGTAGTTAAATAATTCAGTAGAATTAAATAAAGAAGTTATATATTCGTTTTTTAAATTGAGTAATATAGATTTAGTTAACTCATTAAGATCTTTATTATTATTTATATAATATTTTATTGTTTTTATATTATTTTCTTCTATTTGTTTTATTTCATCTTCTATATCTTTTGGAAATTCTTCATGATCATAATATGTTTTACCTTTTGGATAATGAGCTAACGATATACTATCTCTGCGTTTGTCATTATCCGAATATACATCATTAATACCAATCATATAAGCATAATAATTTCCAAATTTTAATTTAGGTTGATTCTCTATATCATACATTATTTTATTTAAAAATAATAAATATTTTAATTTATAATAATATATATAAAATCAAATTATTAAGATAATATATATATATATCTGAAACTTAAATGAAAATGATAATAACAAATATAATATTGAGAATCTATAATGAATAACGTTTAAATATGTGTTTAATTACCTTTTTCTCATATATATAAAATTCACTTCGGGTAGGTAATTATGATATATATTAACTGATTTGCTCTCGAGATTATAAATTTCTGGTGCGTAATTGACAAATAAAAAAATAAATAATAATATAAATCTATCATTCATTATTTGTTTTTTTTAATTTATCTATTTAAGAATCTAATCTAATAGACTCTAAAAATTCTATTATTTTTTGCTTTTCTTCGTTATTAACGATACTATTTATCTCTTCATCATCATTCATATAACCTAAATAATAATTTTTTAAATGAATCATATCCATTAAGAGAGTTCCACATAGCCAGCATTTATCGTAGTTTTTTTCATCATTTACATTTTCCTTTTTGGTATTAAAATTATGCTTATCATCACCTAAAGTTAAAATCTTATAAACATTATCTTTCATAAGATGTTTCTCGAAACTTTTATATGCTTTACAGAATGCATACTCCGAGAGAGAAAATCCATATTCTATTATACTATATTTATATTTATTTTTAGTCGTAAACACATCTATTTGTATTCCGTATTTTTTTAACATTTTATCTAACTTATTCATAGATCTACTACAACATGTATCATCTTCTTCATTTTTATATTCAGAGCAGGTAGTTAAATACAAATTATTGGTATCATATATACGCCAACAATGAGGAATATCAATACTATCTTCAAGAGAAAATTTTTCTTCTATCGAATAGATTAAAGATGATATGTATTTATTTTTTAAATTAAGTAATATAGATTTAGTTAATTCATTAAGATCTTTATTATTTTCTATATAATATTTGATTGTCATTATATTATCTTTTTGTATTTGTTTTATTTTATCTTCTAAATCTTCCGGCGATAATTCATAATATGTTTTATCTTTTGAATAGTTGACAAATAATATATTACCTTCACGTTCGTTTGAATTTTCTATATTAATGCTAATCTCGTGAGTTCCAATATTTCCAAATTTTAATTTATGCGGTTCAGCCTCCATTATTTTATTTAAAATGGCGAATACAATAAATTATATGTTATCGTTAAGTAATATATATAAAATCAAATTATTAACATAATATGTGACAAAAATAAAAACAATAATGTTAAGTATTTTAACGTTGAATGTTAAAAAAAATTTATAAGATTAAGTATTTTAATGTATACTTACTTTTTATATATTTTAAATTATTGGATTTAAATGCTTTTATCGCTTACGCGAAATCTCCTATAATATATATTTGACTCATTTGCTTTCGAAATATAAATTTTCCAGATAAATGAATTTATATATATATATAAATGTTAGCTCTAAATAAAAAAATAAATAATAATAATATATATTATATTATTATTATTTATTTTTATTTTTATTTTGATTAGTTTGTTTTATTCAATTAAATATATTATTTAAACATAATAAAATTTAATTAAATTTAAAAATTCCATAATTTTATTCTCTTCTTCGTTAAGAGTATTATTTACCATTTTATTGATTAATTCTATATAATAATTTTCTAGATAAGTCATATAAATTAAAGGACATTGATATTTAGTACTACATTCATTGTGGTTTTTTTCAATATACGTATTTTCTTTTTCAATGTCGCATTCATCACTTCCTATAGTGAAACTTTCATAAATATGATTCTGCTCAACGTCTTTTATGATTTTTTCGTACACTTGAGCGTATACTGACATTACTATATTATTTTCAATCATATGATAATCATTTTCAGGTATAAATACTTCTAATTTTACCTTATATTTTTTTAATAAATTATCTAACGCCTTTAAATGTTCTCCACATATAGTATCTTGTTTATATTCTTTGAAACCAGTTAAATACGAATTTCCAATTGAATGTTCATCTATATCTTTTAATAGAAATAATATATATTTATCCTTTAAATTGAGAAACATAGATCTAATTAATTCATTAAGATCTTTATCATCATTTATATAGTTTTTTATTACTTCCAGATTATCAGCTATTATTTTTTTAATATTATCATAATCTTCCTTTGAATTATAACTATGATTTGTACTAATTTTAGGACATGCTACTAAAAACGCTTCACAATCTTTAGAACGATGAAATGTAAAATTATACCGTATATCATTGTTAAGTGTGAGTTCATCTTTTGATTTTAGAATATCCATTTTTTCGTTTAAAGATAGTAAATATATATATAATGATTTATTTCAGTTTATTAAATTATGAAATGTTAAAATCAAATCGATGAACATCATATATCCTAGATAAATTAAAGAAATAAATAATCTATTCATCTATTTGAATTTGATCGAATGAACAATAATAAATTATCATATTAGTCAGATATTTAAAAAGAAAAAGAAATGGAAAATTTAACATTAGAATCCCAATCGATATCATTCATCATTAATAATGCGAATGATAAATTTAAGCTTTCTCCTATCTATAAATTCACAGTAGAAGAAAATAACATTAGAGTAATAAAAGAAGCATTTATAATTGTTATTTCGAAAGATGAAAAAGATGATAATATTGATTATGAAAATGTGAAAATAACTAATTTAAAAATTATTAAAAATTACATTAATGAGAACAAAAATATTTATTCTTTGATTAATGCTATTTTGACTAAATTTAAAAATGAATTTATTTTGTTCGCCGTAGAGCGAGTAACAATAAAAGCAAAACATAATGATACTATTTATTATTATAATACTTATGAACATGATATATACAATGACGACTATTATTTATATTCTTTAAATAACACGTTGGGAAGATACGGTATAAAGACAAAGGTGTTTATATCAGAAAATGCATGCGATGCTTATAATTATAAAAGTAAGTGCGAAAAAGACGATATTAATATGTATAAAAAAACTATGGCTAAATATATAAAAAATAATAATATATGTAATAACATAGTAGTAGGATCTGATATTGATAAAGATGTTAATGAAATTTATCTCAATAATGATATGGAAAAAATAATAAATAATATCGAAACTAAAACATATAAAATAGACAACAATAGTTGGTTTTTAATAAATATATTAGGTTTATCCTCAGTTTATTCAGAATTAATACTTAAACTAAAGATTAAATCTTATCTTAGTAAAGAAGAAAAACAGCTTTTAATGTTTATGAAGTTTATTGAAATTGATTAATTAATTTGTAAATATTACATTGCATTAAACAAAAAAAATAAATAATAGTGAATAGTATATAGTGTTATTTATTTTTTTTGTTTTCATATATATGTTTATTGATTTTATTATTGTTTATTATATTTTAAGCAATTGCTAAAGAAAATAAATTTATCATGATGTTATCGCGTTTATTATTTAAAAAAAGAACTAACATTATGAGAAATAAAGAAATGTCAATGTTATATGCGAATATTAGTCATGATGTAATCAACATTGTTGAATATGAAAATAAAAACGATCATGGAGATAATATTATTAAACAGATAAAATTAGTTATAGCTGAGAAAAATAAAGAATCTACTATGTTTACTGATCAATATATAGAAACTCAAAATATTAAAATACTTGAAAATTATATATATAATAATAAAAACTTCAATGAAATACTTAAAGATATTTTAATTAATTTAAGTAATAAACATAATATATATATTATAGAAGAAGTATATAATGAAACAAAAGGAGATTGTTATTTTAATGGTTATTCTGAATCTTTAATTAAAAAATCTGGTCAAATTTTATTGAATAAATTAGATATTTTATTGAGAAAATGTGGAGTGCAGTTAGAAATATTAGTACCAAACGATGATAAAATTTATACATCCAGAAATCATATAGATTATTTAAACGACTTCAATGCATATATTCGTATCGAAAAAAATGTAAAAGAGAATAAAATTCAAGGAAGTTTTACTATAGGATGTGATAAAGCAGATATTGCTAGTGATTATCATCCAAAGGTTGTAAATGATATTAAAAAATGAATTGTTAAAAATGATATAATATATTCTTTGTTAAGTATCGTCAACTTGAAAAAGTATTATTCTGATTTTGTAGGAGCTATATGAGGTTATAATATTAAGTTAAATAAACTAAATAAAGAGGACAAAAAACTTTTAAAATTCTTAAATTATTTATGCGCTAAACTCAATTGAATTGATCATATTGATTAATAAAAACAAATAAAAAAAATAAATAATAATATAAATTACTATTTATTTTTTTTTTAGCTTAACTGAGATTATATTTAATTATAGTTTTAATTCTAATATATTAATTTTGAATAAAATATAATAAATAAATCTGCATTAATTTTTTTAAAATAAATAATGGAAAATATTCAATCTAAAGAAATTTCACTGCAATATAAAGATCTACAACCAAAAATATGTATACTTTATCAATTTGAAATTACAAAGCTTAATAAACCCGAGATAATCCGTGGTTTTAAATATTTAAATTTAATTATTTTTCCAAAGAATAAAGAAAATTATGATGAGGATTTAGAAAAAATTAAAAAAACAAATATAGAAATAATTAAAAATAATGTCGACGATGAAAAAAATATGCATAAAATGCTTAAAGATATTTTTATTAATATCAATAATAAATATACGATATATTATATTGAATTAATAAATAATATATCGAATGGTGATATTTATTTTACTGGTTACTCTGGATATGAATATGATTATGGATCATCTTATAGAAAAGAATGGAATTGTAAAAATACAGGAAAATTAAATAATATGTTGAAAAAATGTGGAGTAAAGATAAATGTATTAATACCAAAAGATACTTATCATATCAAAAAAAACGAAAACTATTTATCATCAGAATATAATGAGTATGAAAGAATGGAAAGGAATATGAGTGCTGAAGATAACCCAAGAATGACTCGTATAGGTTGCAATGAATATAATACTGATGAAAAATATGAAAATAAAATTAGTAATTTTGGAATACGTTATCTTACAGATTGTGATGAATATGATATTGATGAAGAACATGAAACTGAAGTTGATAAATTCGACAATAGATATAAAGTAATAAATGGTATAATATGGTATTTATTAGAAACTATAAATCTTGGTTATTATTATTTTGACTTGATAGAGAAAGTAAAAAATAATATACAACTCGACGAAGAGGAAATAAAACTCCTGAAATTCTTTGATTATATTTACGACAGACTTAATTATCATCCAAACATTGCTGTAATTGATTGTAGTTCAGATTAAATAAATAGATAAATTTTAAATTATTATTTTTTTCGTCTAACAAAGATTATATTTATTTATAGCTATTATTTTGGCGCATTAATTTTAAAAAAGTATACTAAATAAATCTACATTAGTTATTTTAAAATAAATAATGGAAAATCCGCTATCTAAGAAAATTTCGATGCAATATAAAGATCTACAATTAAAAAAATGCACAATTTCTCGAACTAAAATAAAGAAATATTATGTTAATATAATATGTAGAGTCGATTATTTAAATTTAATTATTTTTCCAAAGAATGAAGAAAGTTCTAAAGCAGAAATCGATTTAGAAAAAATTAAAACAACAAACATAGAAACAATTAAAAACACTGTCGACGATGAAAAAAATCTGTATAAGATACTTAAGGATATTTTTATTAATCTAAAAAATAAATATATAATATGTTATATTGAATTAGTAGACGACATATTGGATGGTAATATGTATTTCACTGGTTATTCTGGATATAAATATGAAGGTGGAATAATATATAGAGAAAATATGTATTATAGTAACACACATAAGTTACATAATACATTGAGGAAATGTGGAGTAGAGATAAAAGCATTAGTACCAGAAGATAATTATTATATTAAAAAAAACAAAAAACTATTATCTTCAGAATATGATGAGTATAAAAAAATGGAAAAAAATATAAGAGCGGAAAATAACCCGATAATAAATTATATAGGTAGCAATATATGTGATGTTAAAAAACATAAAGTAAAGGCAGATAAATTCGACAATAATAGATATGAAGTAATAAATGATATAATATGGTATTTATTAGAAACTATTAATCTTAATGATTATTATTTTGAGTTGATAAAGAAAATAAAAAATAATATTCAACTCGACGAAGAGGAAATAAAACTCCTAAAATTCTTTGATTATATTTACGACAGACTTAATAATAGTCGAGATATTATTGGATTTAAATAAATAGATAAATTTTTAAGTTATCGATCATTTATTTTTTTTTTTGCTTTAACTAATATTATATTTGATTATATTATTTTTGAAAAAAATATAATAAATAAATTTATATCGATCATTTTAAAATAAAATATCAGGAACATGCTAGTATCTACTGAAGCGAATTTGTTACAGTATAAAGATGTACAATTTAAAAAATGTACTATTTCTCGAATCATAAAATTAAAAAAAGATAGTAAGATCAATTTCATTAAGTATTTAAATTTAATTATCTTTCCAAAGAATGAAGAAAATTCTAAAATTGACTTAGAAAAAATTAAAACGACAAATATGGAAGTAATTAAAGATTATATTGATAATAAAAAAAATTTGCATGAAATATTTAGAGATATTTTTATTAATTTAAAGAATAAATATATAATATGTTATATCGAATTAGTAGATGATATATTGAATGAAAAAGATATTTATTTTACCGGTTACTCTGGATACGATAAAGAAGGATTTAGATATAATATGAGGTATCATAATACATATAAATTACATAATATATTAAAGAAATGCGGAGTAGGAATATCAACATTAGCGCCTAATGATTATTATTATATTAAAAAGAATAAAGAAATATTATCATCAGAATATTCTGAATATAGAAAAATGGAAAAAATTATAAGAGAAGAAGAAGAAAAAAATAGCTTTTTCAGAGATTTTATAAATTTAAAAACCTACTCTTATTATTATACAGGATCTGATAACTTTTCCGTAAATTACATAAATGATGAACGCAGTATTATTTGCATTGACGAATATAAAATAAAATCAAATAAATTTAATTATAAACAAGTGGTGATAAATGATATAATATGGTTTTTATTAGAAACCGTTAATCTAGACGATTATTATATTAAATTAATAGAAAAAATAAAAAACGACGTTTAAGTCAGTGAAGAAGAAATAAAATTTCTAAAATTTCTCGATTATATTTATGATGGACTTAATATTGATTCGGATTATTATTATTAGACGATTTTAAATGATAATTTGTTTTTTTTGCTTTATATTTAATTAATATTATTTTCGCTGATTTGAATTTAACGCACCATATTTTTAAATAAAATCTATTATAATAAAAATGTCCAACACACAATCAAAAGAAAATTCAATAAAATTTAAAAATATTAAATTAGAATACTTAATTAATTATACTTCGTTTAAAAAACTCGGTAATGAAATAATTTGCGCTAAACAATCAAAAATTTTTATTTTCCCAAAAACGAAGAAAATACCAACGTGGATTTAAAAGATATAGAAAAAACAAATATTGAAATCATTGAAAATTATATAGATAATAATAAAAATTTCCACAGAATACTCAGAAATATTTTTATTAACTTAAAGAATAAATATTATATATGTGTTGTTAAGTTAGTACATGATGTAATAAATGGAAATAAATATTTTACTACTTTTTCTGGACATAAAAATAATAATTTAACTAAAAATACTAAATTAAATAAATTATCTAATTTATTAAAAAAGTGCGGAGTAGAATTAAATATATTAATGCCAAAAAATACATATAATATTATTTTAAACAATAATACACTGTTAAATGATTTTGATATAAATGAAAAAATAGTAAAAGATGTGAGAGATTGTGAAATTCAAGGAAATTTTACTATAGGTTGCGAAAAAGAAAATGTAGATGAATATTTAGAAAATATAAATGTAGATTTTGTGATCGATAATTTTGTTATGAATTATATGATATGGATTTTATTAGACACTATTAATATGGAAAGTTATTATAGGGAAATATTGATAAAAATTAATAGTAACATTCAACTTAATCAACAAGAAATAAAACTTCTAAAATTCTTGAATTATTTACGTGATGAATTAAATATTAATATCTATTAAAATAATTATAATATATGTTTGCAAAAAATAAAAAAAATAATTTAAATTATTATTTATTTTTTCGCTTCATCAAACATATTATATTTGTTTATTGATTTGACGATGATATATCATAATTTAATAAATCAAGAAACAATAAAATTTTATATTACTTATTTTAAATAAGAATGTCTATTACATCATCTACAAAAGAATTAATGAAATATAAAGATATTAAATTAGAACATTATAGTCTATATGATTTATATGAGAGATTTAAAGGTGAAATAGTGTATTATGAAAATTCACAAATTATTATTTCTCCAAAAAATGAAGAAAATATCAATACAGATTTAGAAGAAATAAAAAAAACAAACACTGAAATAATTAAATATTATGCCGATAATAATAAAAATTTCCATGAAATAGTAAGAGATACTTTTACTAATTTAAAGAATAAATATATTATATGCGCTGTTAATTTGATAGATAATATGTTAGAAAAAAATAAATATATTATTGGTCTTTCTGATTATAAAATTTATATTTGTCGCAATAATAAATTAAATCAACTAGATAATTTGTTAAAAAGGTGCGGAGTGGAGTTAGAAATATCAACACCGGAAAATACATATCATATCACTAAAGATGGTAAACATTTATTGATAGAATGTTATATAAATGAAGAAATCATTAAGGATATAAAGGAAAATAAAATTCGAAAAAGTTTTACTATAGGCTGCGAAAAAGAAAATGTCGACGAATATTCAGCGAATGTAAATGTAAATTTAAATGATAATTTTAAAAATTAAGAATTTAAAAATTGTAATTTGCACAAGTTGCAAACATGTGTAATTTGTTGTAACACAATTTTGCACAAGTTGCAAACATGTGTAATTTGTTGTAACACAATTTTGCACAAGTTGCAAACATGTGTAATTTAATTTGCACAAGTTGCAAACATGTGTAATTTAATTTGCACAAGTTGCAAACATGTGTAATTTGTTGTAACACAATTTTGCACAAGTTGCAAACATGTGTAATTTGTTGTAACACAATTTTGCACAAGTTGCAAACATGTGTAATTTGTTGTAACACAATTTTGCACAAGTTGCAAACATGTGTAATTTAATTTGCACAAGTTGCAAACACGTGTAATTTGTTGTAACACAATTTTGCACAAGTTGCAAACATGTGTAATTTAATTTGCACAAGTTGCAAACACGTGTAATTTGTTGTAACACAATTTTGCACAAGTTGCAAACATGTGTAATTTAATTTGCACAAGTTGCAAACATGTGTAATTTGTTGTAACACAATTTTGCACAAGTTGCAAACATGTGTAATTTGTTGTAACACAATTTTGCACAAGTTGCAAACATGTGTAATTTAATTTGCACAAGTTGCAAACATGTGTAATTTAATTTGCACAAGTTGCAAACATGTGTAATTTGTTGTAACACAATTTTGCACAAGTTGCAAACATGTGTAATTTGTTGTAACACAATTTTGCACAAGTTGCAAACATGTGTAATTTGTTGTAACACAATTTTGCACAAGTTGCAAACATGTGTAATTTGTTGTAACACAATTTTGCACAAGTTGCAAACATGTGTAATTTAATTTGCACAAGTTGCAAACATGTGTAATTTAATTTGCACAAGTTGCAAACATGTGTAATTTGTTGTAACACAATTTTGCACAAGTTGCAAACATGTGTAATTTAATTTGCACAAGTTGCAAACATGTGTAATTTAATTTGCACAAGTTGCAAACATGTGTAATTTGTTGTAACACAATTTTGCACAAGTTGCAAACATGTGTAATTTGTTGTAACACAATTTTGCACAAGTTGCAAACATGTATAATTTAATTTGCACAAGTTGCAAACATGTGTAATTTAATTTGCACAAGTTGCAAACATGTGTAATTTGTTGTAACACAATTTTGCACAAGTTGCAAACATGTGTAATTTAATTTGCACAAGTTGCAAACATGTGTAATTTGTTGTAACACAATTTTGCACAAGTTGCAAACATGTGTAATTTAATTTGCACAAGTTGCAAACATGTGTAATTTAATTTGCACAAGTTGCAAACATGTGTAATTTGTTGTAACACATTTTTACACAAGCGCAAATTAAATTTACACGCTTGTAATATATTTACATCATACATTATACATTATAAATTAAATTAGCATATGCATGCATTATATGTTTAATAATATCAAATTAGAAATTAAATTCATATATTGTTGTTATTGTAATATTATTAGAAAATTAAAATCATATAAATATTAATATTTACTGGATGTGAAATTAAAAATAAAAATAAACATATATTAATACAACATAGATAATTAATGTTGGTTAAGAAAAAAAATAAATCTAAATGTAATACAGATTGGTTATATATTTTGCTAAGAGCAAATTAATAGAATATAGATAAATTATATTTTTATTAAACGCAAATTAAATTGTATTATAGATAAATTACATTTTTGTTAAAAGTAAATTATTTGTGTTATAGATAAATTATATTTTTTGTTTTACGTAAATTATTTGTGTTATAGACAAATTATATTTTTTGCTAAATACAAATTATTTCTATTATAGATAAATTACATTTTCGCTAAAATACAGAATTAATAGTATATAGTTAAATTATATTTTTTGTTTATGCAAATTATTTGTATTATAGATAAATTAAAATTTTGCTGATCGCAAATTAATTATATATAGATAAATTATATTTCACTAAGAGTGAATTAATTGTATATAGATAAATTATATTTTTGCTAAACGTAAATTATTCGTATTATAGATAAATTATATTTTGTTAAATACAAATTATTTGCATTATAGATAAATTAAATTTCGCTAAATGCAAATTATTTGTATTATAGATAAATTACGTTTCTGTTTTACACAAATTATTCGTATTATAGATAAATTATATTTTGTTAAATACAAATTATTTGCATTATAGATAAATTACATTTTTGCTAAATGCAAATAATTTGTATTATAGATAAATTATATTTTATTAAATACAAATTATTTGCATTATAGATAAATTATATTTTTTGCTAAACGCGAATTATTTGTATTATAGATAAATTACATTTTTGCTAAACGAAAATTATTTGCATTATAGATAAATTATATTTTTTGCTAAACGCGAATTATTTGTATTATAGATAAATTACATTTTTGCTAAACGAAAATTATTTGCATTATAGATAAATTATATTTTTTGTTTTACGCAAATTATTTGTATTATAGATAAATTACATTTTCGCTAAAATGCGTAATTAATTATGTATAGTTAAATTACATTTTTTATTTGTGTAAATTAATTTTACATAGGTAATTATGTTTTTTTTGGAGAGTGAATCAGTAAAATATAGAGAAATTATATTTTTGTTAAATGCAAATTATTTGTATTATAGATAAATAAATTTTTTATTTTTATGCAAATTATTTGTATTATAGGTAAATTACATTTTTGTTAAACGTAAATTATTTGTATTATAGATAAATTACATTTTTGTTTTACACAAATTATTTGTATTATAGATAAATTACATTTTTTTGTTTTTATGAAAATTATTTGTATTATAGATAAATTACATTTTTGCTTAATGTAAATTATTTGTATTATTATAGATAAATTACATTTTTGTTTTACGCAAATTATTTGTATTATAGATAAATTATATTTTTTTGCTAAATACAAATTATTTGTATTATAGATAAATTACATTTTTGTTAAATACAAATTATTTGTATTATAGATAAATTATATTTTTGTTTAACACAAATTATTTGTATTATTGATAAATTATATTTTTTGTTTTTATGAAAATTATTTGTATTATAGATAGATTACATTTTTTGTTTTTATGCAAATTATTTATATTATAGATAAATTACATTTTTTGCTTAACACAAATTACTTGTATTATAGACAAATTACATTTTCGGTAAAATGCAGAATTAATAGTATATAGTTAAATTATATTTTTTATTAAACGCAAATTATTTGTATTATAGATAAATTATATTTTTATTAAACGCAAATTAACTGTATATAGATAAATTACATTTTCGCTAAAATGCAAATTATTTGTATTATAGATAAATTACATTTTTTTGCTTAACGCAAATTACTTGTATTATAGACAAATTATATTTTTGCTAAACGCAAATTATTTGTATTATAGACAAATTACATTTTTATGCTTAACGCAAATTATTTGCATTATAGATAAATTACATTTTTATGCTTAACGCAAATTATTTGTATTATAGATAAATTATATTTTTGCTAAACGTAAATTATTTGTATTATAGATAAATTATATTTTGTTAAATACAAATTATTTGCATTATAAATAAATTATATTTTTGTTTTACACAAATTATTTGTATTATAGATAAATTATATTTTGGTAAATACAAATTATTTGCATTATAGATAAATTATATTTTTTGCTAAACGAGAATTATTTGTATTATAGATAAATTACTTTTTTGCTAAAAGAAAATTATTTATATTATAGATAAATTATATTTTTTGTTTTACGCAAATTATTTGTATTATAGATAAATTATATTTTTGCTAAACGTAAATTATTTCTATTATAGATAAATTACATTTTTGTTAAACGCAAATTACTTGTATTATAGATAAATTATATTTTTGCTAAACGCAAATTATTTGTATTATAGATAAATTACGTTTTTTGCTTAACGCAAATTACTTGTATTATTATAGATAAATTACATTTTTGTTTTACGTAAATTATTTGTATTATAGATAAATTACATTTTTGTTTTACGCAAATTATTTGTATTATAGACAAATTACATTTTTTGTTTTACGCAAATTATTTGTATTATAGATAAATTATATTTTTGCTAAATGCAAATTATTTGTATTATAGAGAAATTATATATTTTTGCTTGATGTAAATTATTTGTATAATAGAGAAATTATATTTTTGTTAAATACAAATTAATTGTATTATAGATAAATTACATTTTCGCTAAATGCAAAAAAATAATTATATATATAGATAAATTACATTTTCGCTAAAGGCTAAATAATAGTATATAGATAAAATATATTTTTGCTAATACAGAATTAATAGTATATATATATAAATATATATTTTTGCTAAATGCATAATTAATAGTATATAGATAAAATATATTTTTGCTGAATGCGAATTAATCAGAATATAGATAACATATATATTTCGCTAAATACAAATTAATAGTATATAGATAAAATATATTTTTGCTAAATGCAAATTAATCAGAATATAGATAAATTATATTTATTGTTTGCGCAAATTAATAATATATAGATGAATTATATTTTTGTTTAATATGAATAATAGTATATGGATAAATTACGTTTTCGATAAATGCAAATTAATAGTATATAGGTAAATTATATTTTCGCTAAATGCAAATCAATAGTATATAGGTAAATTATATTTTCGCTAAATTCAAATCAATAGTATATAGGTAAATTATATTTTTTGTTTGGCGCGAATCAACAGAATATAGATAAAATATATTTTTGATAATGTAATAAATAATATATAGATGAAATATATATTTCGCTTAGCTCAAATTAATAGTATATAGATAAAATATATTTTTGTTTGGAGAGCAGGTTAATAATATATAGATAAATATATATTTTCGCTAAACGCAAATTATTTGTGTTATAGGTAAATTATATTTTTGTTAAAAGTAAATTATTTGTGTTATAGATAAATTACATTTTTGCTAAATGCAAATTAACACTAAGTAGATAAATTACATATTTGCTAAATACAAATTAATACTAGATAGATAAATTATATTTTTTGTTTAGCGCAAAATAATTTTATATAGATAATTTATATTTTTGCTTGGCGCGAATTAATACTAGATAGATAAATTATATTTTTGCTAAATGCAGAATTAATAGAATATATATAAAATATATTTTTGTTGAGGTAAATTAATCGTATATAGACAAATTATATTTCGTTAAACGCAAATTAATAGAATATATATATAATTTATATTTTTTATTTGACGTAAATTAATTGTATATAGATAAATTATATATTTTGCTAAACGCAAATTAATAGTATATAGGTAAATTACATTTTTTCTTTAATAACAAATTATTTGTATTATAGGTAAATTATATTTTCACTAAATGCAGATTAATATTATATAAGTAAATTATATTTTTGTTTAATGCAAATTAATTGTATATAGGTAAATTACATTTTTGCTAATACAAATTATTTGTATTATAGGTAAATTATATTTTCACTAAATGCAGATTAATATTATATAAGTAAATTATATTTTTGCTTGGCGCAAATTAATAGAATATAGATAATTTACGTTTTTGATGAATGCAAATTAATAGAATATAGATGAATTATATTTTCACTAAATACAGAATTAATCTTATATAGATAAATCATATATTTCGCTTAGCGCAAACTAATCATTATAGGTAAATTACATTTTTGCTAAATGCAAATTATTTGTATTATAGGTAAATTACATTTTTGCTAAATGCAAATTATTTGTATTATAGGTAAATTACATTTTTGCTAAATGCAAATTATTTGTATTATAGGAAAATTACATTTTTGCTAAATGCAAATTATTTGTATTATAGGTAAATTACATTTTTGCTAAATGCAAATTATTTGTATTATAAGCAAATTACATTTTTACTAAATGCAAATTAATAGTATATAGATAAATTACATTTTTGCTGAATGCAAATTATTTGTATAATAGATAAATTACATTTTTACTAGATGCAAATTAATAGTATATAGGTAAATTATATTTTTGCTAAATGCAAATTATTTGTATAATAGATAAATTACATTTTTTGTTTAACGCAGATTGATTGTATTATAGGTAAATTATATTTTCACTAAATGCGATTAATAGTATATAGGTAAATTATATTTTCACTAAATGCAAATTAATAGGATATAGATAAATTATATTTTTTGCTTTGCGCAAATTAATAGTATATAGGTAAATTACATTTTCGCTAAATGCAAATTATTAGTATATAGGTAAATTACATTTTACTAAATGTAAATTAATATTATTATAGATAAAATATATTTTCGCCAAATGCAGAATTAATAATATATAGGCAAATTATATTTTTATTAAATGCAAATTATTTGTATAATAGATAAATTACATTTTTATTTGGAGAGCAAATTAATTGTATTATAGTTAAATTATATTTTCGCTAAATGCAAGTTAATAGTATATAGGGTAAATTATATTTTTGCTAAATGCAAATTATCTGTATAATAGATAAATTACATTTTGCTAAATGCAAATTAATTGTATTATAGGTAAATTACATTTTTACTCAACGCAAATTAATAGCATTATAGGTAAATTACATTTTTGCTCAACGCAAATTAATAGCATTATAGGTAAATTATATTTTTTGTTTGGAGAGCAAATTAATACTATATAGATAAATTATATTTTTACTAAACGTAAATTAATTGTATTATAGGTAAATTATATTTTTTGTTTGGAGAGCAAATTAATAGTATATAGATAAATTGTATTTTTGCTCAACGCAAATTAATAGCGCACATATGAATTATATTTTTGCTAAATGTAAATTAATAGAGTGTATAGATAAATTATATTTCGCTCAACACAAATTAATAGAATATATATAATTTATATTTTTTGTTTTGGCGCAAATTAATTGTATAATAGATAAATTACATTTTCGCTAAAAGAAAATAATTTGTATATAGATAAATTACATTTTTGCTTAGTGAAAATTATTTGCATATAGGCAAATTATATTTTCGCTAAATGCAAATTAATAGTATATAGGTAAATTATATTTTCGCTAAAAGCAAATTAATAGTATATAGGTAAATTACATTTTTGCTAAAAGCAAATTAATAGTATATATATAATTTAAATTTTTTACTTTGCGCAGCGCAGATTAATCTTATATAGATAAATTATATTTTTGCTTAGCGCGAATTAATTAATTATAGATAAGTTACATTTTCGCTAAATGCAAATTAATAGTATATATGTAAATTATATTTTCGCTAAAAGCAAATTAATTAATTATAGATAAATTACATTTTTGCTAAAAGCAAATTAATAGTATATAGGTAAATTATATTTTCGCTAAAAACAAATTAATAGAATATATATAATTTATATTTTTTGCTCTGTGTAAATTAATATTATATAGATAATTTATATTTTCGCTAAATATAAATTAATTGTATATAGATAAGTTAGATTTTTGCTAAGCGTAAATTAATTTTATATATATAAATTATATTTTTTGCTTAGCGCAAATTATTTGTATATAGGTAAATTATATTTTTGTTAAATGCAAATTAATCTTATATAGATAAGTTACATTTTTGTTAAAATACAAATTAATTGTATATAGGTAAATTATATTTCGCTAAATGCAAATTAATCGTATATAGGTAAATTATATATCGCTAAATGCAAATTAATAGTATATAAGTAAATTACATTTTTTATTTAGCGCAAATTAATTTTATATATATAAATTAAATTTTTCTTTGACGCAAATTAATACTGTATAGATAAATTATATTTTTGCTTAATGCAAATTAACACTATATAGGTAAATTACATATTTGCTAAATGCAAATTAATACTATATAGATGAATTATGTTTTTGTTAAATGCAAATTAACACTATATAGATGAATTATATTTTAGCTTGCACAAATTAATACTGTATAGATAAATTACATTTTTGTTAAGCGCAAATTAATACTATATAGATAAATTATATTTTTGTTAAACGCAAAATAAATACTATATAGATGAATTATATTTTTGATTGAGCAAATTAATACTATATAGACGAATTATATTTTTGTTAAATGCAGATTAATAATATATACATGAATTATATTTTTGTTAAATGCAAATTAATACAGTATAGATAGATAAATTATATTTTTGTTAAATACAAATTAATACTGTATAGATAAATTATATTTCGCTAAACGCGAATTTATAGTGTATAGATAATTTATATATTTTTGCTTAACGCGAATTAATAGAATATAGATAAGTTACATTTTTGCTAAACGCAAATTAATTGTATATAGATAAGTTAGATTTTCGCTTAGCGCAAATTAATAGAATATAGACAAGTAGAATTTAGCTAAATGCAAATTAATACTATAATAGATAAGTTAGATTTTCGCTTAGCGCAAATTAATAGAATATAGATAAATTATATTTTCGCTAAATGCAAATTATTTGTATAATAGATAAATTGTATTTTCGCTAAATGCAGAATTAATAGAATATATATAATTTATATTTTTGCTAAATGCAAATTAATTGTATATAGATAAGTTATATTTTCGCTAAGTGTAAATTAATAGAATATATATAAATTATATTTTTTGTTTTGTTTAAACTAATTGTATATAGATAAACTATATTTTTGCTAAAAGTAAATTAATACTATATAGGTAAATTATATTTTTACTAAAAGCAAATTAATAGTATATAGATAAATTATATTTTTGATAAATGCAGATTAATATAATATAAACAAATTATATTTTTGCTAAATGCGGATTAATTGTATTATAGATAAATTATATTTTTGCTAAATGCGGATTAATTGTATTATAGATAAATTATATTTTTGCTAAATGCAAATTAATATTATATAGATAAATTATATTTCGATAAATGTAAATTAATAGAATATATATAATTTATATTTTTGCATGGCGCGAAATTAACTGAATGTAGATGAATTACATATTTCGCTTAGCGCAAATTGATAGTATATGGATGAATTACAATTTCACTTAGCGCGAATTAATTGTATATAGATAAATTATATATTATTGCTGAAAGCGAATTAATAGTATATAGGTAAATTATATTTTTGCTAAATGCAGATTAATGGAATATAGGTATATACATATATAACTAAATTATAATTTCTATTTTTGCTTAGCGTCGCAGACTGCAGACTGCAAAAAAAAATACACGACATTTCCTTTATTTACAAACAACAAAACTATTTACAAGTAAGAGGAAGTAGAAAGACAAGGATCTATCGTATACCAAAAATATAGTATTTTTGAGGAAATATTTACAACAAGAAAGAGAGGAAATAAGAATCTTCAAGTAAATAGGAAATATGAAAGAGTCAATCTTCGCCCGACGATAAATAACGTTCATTGTCTGATTCTGAAAAAATCCGCAAAGGAGACAAATTTTTCCAAGGAGAATTAAAATCTTTTTGCTCTTCAAATTCGTTCAACACAATTTGTCTGACTTTCATTATAGTATCATATTTAGTTAAAAATTTTATATTCTTACAAGGTATAGAGTATTCACTATCATACTCTTCAATGTTAGAATATATAGTTTTAATATATATACGAGCTTTATCGTATAAAAACCAGTGATTTTTCTCTCTATAACGATAAGTATAATAGAAGTCTTCTAATAACTTTTCCACACTATGTTCGCAAAAATGTGCGAGATTTTGAAAATTGTTTTTATCGTCAGAGCAAATATATTTATCATCTAATCTATTATTACCATATGTGAGATGTAATTTTATTTTAGCAATTTTAACAGACATTGTATTTATAATGTATTAGAATTAGCGAATTATAAACTTATGATAAACGATTGACTGATTAATTAATGTAAATATTTTAAATTCAATAAAAACTGATAGTGAAAATTTTAGCTAAATTGATAAAATTATTACAAATATATGTATAATAGATAGCTATGTAATTAATTTATTTTATAATTATCTATTAAATTGTAAGTAAATAATTATTGTTAATTATTTGTTTACTTTAGATTAGGAACAAAAAATAAATATAATATTTATATTATCTATTAATTATTTCTTGTTTGTTAAGAAAGCTACTAATAATAATTATATTATTTGTTTACATAGCGCGGCTAAGCAAAAAAAAAGATACATAATAATACCTCAGTGTTAATAGAGCATCATCATCTAAATAAATAGACAAATCATAGGTAACACTATTTAGGCGGAAATTATCATGTGTCATAAAACAAAACTATCCGAGAATAATTTTTGTTTTTACAGAAAGGACAAACACAAACACTCAACATTTCGCGTTAAGAAGAACTTCACGCCGTTTTAACTTATTGTTTATTTCCCCAATACCCCCAACCATTCTCTCCTTTTTATAACTAAAGACCGGATTTGGATTCATATCAATTACCCTGTGACAACTATCACAAGCGCACATTATGATGAATCTAGCTTCCACTCGTTTAGTTATTTTCGGAGGACCATTCAGAATTCTGGTAACACAGCAAATTTCACCATAACAGATGTTAATACATTTAGAGTATTTACTGGCACAACCAGTTTTTGACTCGAATGCGTTGACATTGTCATTAAAAATCTCACTTACTATGTTCTTCAGATAAACTTCATCACTGGTTTTATCATTGATAGCAATAGGAATTATTACTTTCCTTCTCTCATAGCATGGTTTTACTTTATTCGAAATGCATTGTGATGTCTCATCAGACATCACGAAATCAGCTCTGATTGAACTAATATCTTTGAGGGTGTAGCGAAAATTTTTTGATGTCAATCTATTGTATAATCCTGAATCTACACATAATGAGATAGAATCATTTTCTGATATAACATTTTCATTATAGATAAAGGATGCTGTTTTATCATATATAATGTCCAACATTTTCACTACTAGAAGAATATGTGAAATCAGAAATAAAACTCAATGTTGATTATTATTTGCGTGATTAAAAAAAATGAATAACGACATTATAAAAAAACAATAAATTAATTCAAATTTATCTGAATGAATTAAAATAAAATAATCAATATATGAATGATTTGACTTCAATATAATAGCATTATTAGTTTAATTTTGCTAATAAAATAATAGAGTGATATGATTACATTAAGTGAAGAGAGTTAGTTGTTGAGGTGATAATGAAGATTAAAAATTTACTTACCGTTTTTATTTATCTGCCTTAGCACCGAAACAAGAAAAATAATGAGTAGTTTAGTGTAGAGTAAAATATATAATTTTTATTTAACGCGAATTGTAAGAAGTAAATAAAAAGCGATCTTTTATTTTTTGTTTAGCGTCGCAGATAGCAAAGATAATAAATATTATAGTAGTGAATCACGATTTTTATTTTTGCTTAGCGTCGCAGACTGCAAAAAAAATACACGACATTTCCTTTATTTACAAATAATAAAAGCTATTTACAAGTAAGAGGAAAGCGGAAAGATAAGGATCTATCGTGCACCAAAAACATAGTATTTTTGAGGAAATATTTACAATAATAGAGAGAAGAAATTAGAATGATTGATAAACAAAAACTAAAAATTTCGCATATGATAAGTATAATCAATATAATTGATAATAATTACCATCATTGTTGCTAATCTTTTATCATCATCACCCGTCATCGGTACCATCACTACACTATAATAATCTTCATCATCATCATCGATGTCATCACTATCGTTATCGTCATCTTCATCCTCATCACCAATGTAATCATCATCGCTTAAACGCCCCCAAACACTGATATTTTCATAATCATTATCATCATTAACATCATTGTCGATATTATAATCATAATCAGAATCATCATCATAATCATTATTATCGTTTTCATAAGTCTCTGATTGATCATCACCATACATATCATTATATATTTCTTGACAGCCATGACACAGAGTATAATATGCATATTGAGTATCACATTGACATTTATAATAATTATAACCATAATCATCATCGCTATCAGTGTCGCTATTACCATCACTATGATGATCGATGTCGATGTTATTTTTTTGATTTTCAATTTTATTATCCATTTTTTATACGAAATGATTTTATTGAGTGTTTAGATGATTGATTTTTTGAAAATGTCTGGTTACTTATATTTTATTTAATAAAATATATAAATTACAGTAGTTAAAAAATACAGTAAATTTAGTCAAAATTATTAGTTTATTTTCATATTTAATATTTATTAATTTATGAGACATATGATATGTATTATATATATATTAATAAATTATAATTTCTATTTTTGCTTAGCGTCGCTGACAGCAAAAAAAAGGTTATTATAATATAATTAGTAATTTATTTGCTTAGCGTCAAAGACAACAAAGATAATAAGTTATTATAATAGTGAATTACAATTTTCATTTTTGCTTAGCGTCGCAGACAGCAAAAAATAACTTATTATATATAGATAATAATTTATTTGCTTAGCGTCGAAGACTGCAAAAAAATAAGTTATTTATATGTATAATTTATAATACTAATTTATTTAACTTAGCGTCGCAGACAGCAAAAAAAAATACACGACATTTCCTTTATTTACAAATAACAAAACTATTTACAAGTAAGAGGAAGAAGTAGAAAGACAAGGATCTATCGTATACCAAAAACATAGTATTTTTGTTGAAGAAATATTTACAACAAGAAAAGAGAAGAGAGAGATTAAAATTTAACACATAGTGATAATAATGATTCTCGTAGAAAGAGATTGTACTCATCTTAGCGACATGCACAATAATACAATTCATCGGTTAAATAATAGATGAGATTTATATCAACTATTTCGCCATCATGTCTTCTCAATATTCTTTGACCACAATCGAGACAACTATCAGTAGTATAATATATGACATCAAGAGCGCAATATTTATAAGGATTATCATAATCATAATTATCTTTGTAGAGAGAAGAATAATCATAAAATTCATCATCATCATTGTAAAAACCATTACAAACATCACAACCATATATATTATTATCCCATCCATCATTAGAATCGCTACAACTACATTTATAATCGATACCATAATCATCATCACCATTAAAATCACGATATTGTTCGCTCATCTCATCATCAACACGATTATGATGGTCGATATTGATGGTGTTTTTGTTGGCGTTTTTTTGATGATTGATTTTATCATTCATTTTCAACATACTATGATTTTATTGAGAGTCTTGATTACTTATAGATTTTTTAATAAAATATATGAAATAGAATATATAAAAAATATAGTAAATTTAATCAAAAAAATAGTTTAATCTTATAAAATAAAATTTATGATAAGCGTTAATATATTATATTTCTGGTGAAAGTAAATATATAATTTTTATTTTGTTAGAGTAGCAGATAATAAAAACAAGTATTTTATATAGATATATATTAATTAGAGCAAATATATAATTTTCATTTTCGCTTTGCGTCGCAGAGAACAGACAGAAATAAATGATAAGTTATTATATATATAGGTAATAGTGAATTATCTTTCTTGTATAACAGATAATAGACAGAAATAAATAATAAGTTGTTATATATATATGAGAGTAATGGTAATTTATCTTCCTACGTCACAGAAGAAAAAAAATATACAATATTTCCTTTATTTACATTATTAACAAAACTATTTATAAGTAATGAAAGAGGAAAGCGGAAAGACAAGGAAATATCTGTATACCAAAAACATAGTATTTTTGCGGAAAAGATGGTCATTAAAGGTCAGTGAAAAGAATTAATGAAAGATGAAGTAAATGAATCAAGATCAGAGAAAAGACGGCAAGAATCACAAACATAATCGACACAGTTTTCATTTTTTATATTTGAATAATGATATTCACAATTAAAACATTCATAAATAACATCTTTATTTGGAATGTTTCTGATATATCTTCTTATATTTCCTTCGCTATTTTGATAGTCTTTATCATTTCTAACATCATTAAATATTGAAATTAAGATTTTATCTATAAAATACCTGTCTATAAGAGAATCCATATCTCGACATATTTCATTAAATGTGTGAATATAACTCGATTCTTTAAAAGAATAATCGTTAGAATACGAAGTTAATACTTGTATCATAGCATTTCTATTCTGATAATTACAATTTTTATATTTTCTTAAACATTTTAAATTATTCTTATAAAAATTCTTTAAAAACTTTACCACATCATTAACGCAGAAAAGTATAAGTTTATCTTCATCATTTAAACCTGAATTAATATGATTAATTATATAATGTTCTATTGTAAGATATGTAATTTTCAATATAATTTTTTTTATCATTTTCAGAAATATTTATGTATTAACTGTAGAGTTGATTAATTGAAGTTAGATATTTCAATTAAATAAATAGTAATAGTGCGATAATTAGTAATATTTAATTCAAATAATAACTAAATATAATATATTTATTAATTTTAATCTTTTTAATTAAATAATCAGATAAAAAATATATTCTCTATTTTAAGATTATCGTCTTATTTTTACTTACTTTGATGAAAGAAAAAAATTATAACAATAATTATCTATTTTTTTTATGTGACATAAGGAAAAAATAAATAATAAATATGTACCCGACGAAAATAATATATTTAGTTTTTATTTTGCTGGTAATATCAAATAGCTAAAATAATAAATATTACGGAGGTAAATAGTAATTTATTTTTGCTTGGCGCCGCGGACAGTAAATATTTGTCGGTATTAATAAAATATCAATCTTATAATTCATTAATTATAAAATTTATTATTTTTTAACGATCGTAAATATTTCTGATTCTGAACTTATTTTACCTTAACATATATCTATTCGGTAACATATTTGAGTTAAATTTTATGAAAAAATTAAAAATTTCTATTTTTATTTAGATTTATATTTATCAGTTATTTGTATAATTTATAAATCCATTAACATAATTAGTAGAAAAAAAATAATATTAATTAGCTCGGCTCTAATTGATTAGTTACAGTATTTCATTCATAAAAGAATTGAAGAAGGTAATATTGATTATTTTATCTTTTCTATTCTTTTATGAATGAAATATTGTAACTAATCAAATAGAAACAAGCTAATTTATATTATTTTAAAAATAAATCGTAGAAAATAGAATAACGATTCAGTTATATAATATATTAATAAAATTTAAATATATCAATAGATAAAATTATTAGTGATTTTAATCAAAGTTATATTTATTTAACTAGGACCCAAATATATATATAATTATCAAACTTAACGACTATATAAAATTATATATTGAATAATAATCGCAAGAAATGTTTCTATTTAATGTCGATATTGAACGATAATAATAAGTAATTATAGTAGTGAATAGTAATATATTTTTGCTTAGAGTCGCGGACAGTAAAAAATAAGTTATCATATAAATATATAAATAATAGTAAATTATTTCGCTTAGCGTCGCAGACAGCAAATACAATAATCTATTATATAAATATATAACTAATTATAATTTCTATTTTTGCTTAGCGTCGCAGACAACAAAAAAAATACACGACATTTCCTTTATTTACAAATAACAAAACTATTTACAAGTAAGAGGAAGTGAAAAGATAAGGATCTATCGTATACCAAAAACATAGTATTTTTGTGGAAGTATTTACAATAACAAAGACAAGAGAGAATACATTTTCATCATACGAGAGAATAATGAAATAAATTATTTTCACATTAATATCTAAAACGATAATGAAATGTAAAAATTAACTATATTGTTTCTTTATCTCATTAGATACTAATCCTGCAAAATTAAAAATATATTCGTAATCTTTTAATAGATCTACTATATTACTATAATGGTTTTTTGTTATATTAAATTCACATTCGCGAAATTTACCTAACAAATCACTATAATAAGGAGTATATATTTTAACTTTTACAAGATCAATCGAATTTATATCAATCCTTTCATAATTCAAATAAAGTTCTTTAATAAACTCATTAAAACATGCAGGCAATACATCATTGCAAAATATCATAATGTTAGTTGCATCATTATTCCAATCTTTATAATCATAAGAACGAGATGAAACGCAATTACCATATGAAATTTCAACACTGATTTTTTTGTTTGACATTTTGATTAATATTCGCAAATCTAATTTAAATGATGTTTTATTTATATGTTAATATATCAATTTAGTAAAAACTGATAATAAAAATTAAGCAAAATTTAATCGAAAATATATAACATAATTAAGTCGCTATATTCGTTTATTTTTTTATCGATATAATTTATCTAACAAAATAATTAATTTATATTTTTATTTATATTCTTATTGAAACAGATAATAGAGAAAAAATATATTACTTTTAATTTACTAAAAATAACAATATTATTTACAAACAAATAAAATAAAAGAAACATAAATGAATAATAAATTACATATTAAAGTTTTTAGCATCATTTTTGTAAAATAAAAAATAATTAGAAGTCGAAAAATTTAATAAATATTTATATTTTTAATGAAAATGAATTGTCCAAATAGAATAAATATATATTCTCTGTAACGCAATTGATTATATTTTTATAAATAAATTAATATATATATTATGATAATTTAAATAGAAAATTATAATATAGATTAATTAATATTAATGATATTTTTTTTTGATCTGCTTTGATCATTTTCTTTTCTTTCATTATCTATATTTTTTATTAATTGTTTCTATTGATAATAAACGTTTTATTTTAATTAAATTATAATTATAATATAATAAAATGAGCAATAATATGAAACATGTCGATGAATATTCGATCAATAATGATTTAGAATTGGAATCGATATCAGATGATTTAGTATTTATATACGATGACAATGAAATATTGATTCAAGATTCGTCTACAGAAAGCGATAGTGATGGTGATAGTGATTATAAGATTCCATTAGATATATTGATGAAATTATTAGATTCTAAAGAATACAAAAACAAAGAATATGATATTTTATCGAAAATAGCCGAAGAGTTATTATACTCTAGTGAAGACGATGAAGACAATAATTGTAATATTTCATCGAATATTGAAATGAAATCATCTAGTAAAAATTCTTCAGATGAAGAAAATCTTTCGAGCAAAACGGAGACAAAATAAATATATATATTGTGCAGGAAAGTAAAAATTTTAAATATGTTTATAATAAAACAATAAATTAAATATAAATTATAAATAAAAAATTATATTAATATATTAATTATTCTATTTTTGTTTTTCTTCTCTTTGTTGTTGTAAATATTTTCCATAAAAACACTATGTTTTTGATATACGATAAATCCTTGTCTTTCTGATTTCCTCTTTCATTACTTGTAAATAATTTTATCGATAATGTAAATAAAAGAAATATCGTATATTTTTTTTTTGCTATTAGTTGTTTGCGTTGCTAAGCAAAAATAAAATAAAAATTATGAATTATTTATTAAATACTCGATTTTTGCTCATCTATGATGGCAAAGTAAATAAAATTAGTATATATATTATGTGTTATATCTTCATTAAATAACAAAATTAATAAATAATATATATAATGTATAGTATTATTTTTAATTAAATTTCATTAAAAATTAAACATTATGTATATCAATTTGAAATTTCTATATTTAATCAATAAACAAATAAGTTATAGTCTCTTTTAATCAATTTCTAAAATTAATCTAAAATGACTTTAGAGGTTGTATTGACCATTAGCAATAAAATTATTGATGATGACAAGACAAAATTCATTTATAATTATGAAATTAATGATGAAGAAAAACATGTTATGGATGAAATATTTATTTGTTTAATGAATAAAACAAAAGCGTTTATAAATGATTGTTATGAATGCAATAAAAAACGCAAAAATATTCTTCCATCCAAAAGAAGAACTTTTTATTTGAAGATCGTAAAAGGAGATATAACGCGCGATAAAACAGAAACAGAATGCCCGAGATATTATATAATATCCTTGAATAAAAAAGGTTTAAAAGAGATGATAAATAAAATCATTCCAAATGAATACAACCATTATATGCAGTGTTGTTCTCTTTATTTATAGAAAATAATGCTGAATTATTTTATCTCTATTTACTTCAACGTCTTTCTCTTCTCTTTCCTTGTTGTAAATATTCTTCAGCAAAAATACTATGTTTTTGGTGCACGATAGATCTTTGTCTTTCCTCTTTCCTCTCTTTACTTGTAAATAGTTTTGTTATTTGTAAATAAAGGAAATGTCGTGTATTTTTTTTCCGCATTCGCGGCACTAAGTAAATAAATACAACTATAGAGAGTTTATTATTATTTTGATTAAATTTAATGTATTTTTTTTTATCTACATGTTTATATATTTTATTAATATTATATATAAATAAAACAAAGCATATATAAAATCTTAATCATTGAACATCATAAATATTGTCTCATATAATATCAGAAATGAGTGATGAAATAGATGATCTTGATCGACTCTTAAGTTATATCATATCATTAAATGAAATGTTATCATCACTATTAATAGATTTAACTTACACTATTGATCACGATGATAATGTTTTCGATAATGGATCTTATAATTCTTGTTATGATGATTATCAAGACAATAATAATGAATATTATGATGCATGTGATAAAAATTTCAATGAATCTAAATGTTATAATGATGATACTCTTTCATATTATAGAAAGTGTTATAATGATCCTAATGATTATTGATTTAAATTGTAAAGATATATGGTTGAAAATTGATTAAATGTTTAGTTTGGTTTGTGTTTGTATCGTATTCTGTGTAAAAACAAAAACTATTTAGTTAGTTTTGTTTTATGATATATAATGATTTCCGCTTTACGTGTTACCTATGATTTGTCTATTTATTTAGATGATGATGCTTTATTAACACTAGGTATTATTATATATCTTTTTTTCTACTACGCTAAGCGCTAAGCAAATAAATCATTTTAATATCTATTTTCATTTTACTTTCCGTGACAAAATAAGATGAAAATTGCATAATTATATATATATTTCATATAATACTTATTTTTTTTGCTAAACGCGGTGCTAAGCAAAAATATATAGAATTCATTATAATATAATTAATGATTGCATTTATCATTGATTCGTTTTATCGTAAATATTGTGATCTTCTGAATCAAATAAAATCGATCAATTGAAATTAGAAAAGATGATCTTTCTAATATCGTATAACTCTTAAACTCAGCTCTATAATTTACAACTTACTATATAAGATATTATGTTAATCGATAAGTAGATTTGAATATTATAATTATATGTAGTTGAAAATATTTATACAACGAATATTAACATTTGAGAAATTAAAATTATAATGGATGAGATGTTTCAATAAATAAATTTAAACACTTTACAAGAGATACTATTATAATTGTATCATTTGAACTAACCATTTATTTATTCGTCGACAACAAAACAAATAAATAATTACAATCTCATGCTAATTATAAATTCTACTTAATGCGGCAAAAAAATAAAAAATAATTATTCATTTATAATTATATTTTTCCACTTTAGTCGAGAGAAAATAAGTATTATATTTTGTTTTTCACCTAAAGTCATAGTTATATTCGCTGAAGAAAATAGATATTAGATAAAAATATAATTTCTTGTTTTAACCTGATATTGCAACAAGAAAAAATAATCAATCTAATTAATCTGTTATATTAAACTCATCACATTACAGCAATAATATAATGAAAATAATAATTATTTTTCTTTTAGCGAAATAAACAAAGATAAAATGATTACTCTCATATAGAAATAATCTTGTTTATTAGATTAATTATTTAATAAATATATATATAATATATTCATTCAAATTTTCTATAATTATTTAGATTAAATTTAATTGAAAATTCGATTGTCAGTTTTCATCTGATTGAAATATTTAACTTTAAATAACCACAACGCCGCAATTCATTGCGAAATAAACGTTTTTAAAAAATGTTGACTGAAATTAAATTAGAAATTTCACATGATAGTGTATACAATAGTGAGAGCTATTTTATCGCACCAAGTAAAATAAATGACGATGAAAATGCTCTTATCTTATTCTGCTCTTTTGATTTGAAAGATTTTATCGAAAATTTTTATCAATGTTGTTTAAGATACTCAACAGAAAAAAATAATGTTAAAAGAGTAAGAATATCAGCGAGAACATTATATTCTTCAAATAATAATTATTTACATGAATGTGAAGCGATCTACAATAATAAAAATAATCACATAGATAGAAACTTTATAGATAAAATTAGAGGATGGATGTATAAAAAAGTTAAAGAAGATAAAGATTTTTATGATAATAATGAATTAAAGAATAATACATATAGTTATGCTTTGTATAAACTTGCAAATAATCATTACGATCGTAAATATTCCATCTTAGTTGCCAAAAACGAAGATTATTTAGATCATTATGATTAGCGATTATTATTTATCTTTGTTATTCTTTCTTCTCTCTGTTATTGTAAATATTCTTCTACAAAAATACTATGTTTTTGGTGCACGATAGATCCTTCTCTTTCTACTCTTTCTTTTACTTGTAAATAGTTTTGTTGTTTGTAAATAAAGGAAATATCGTGTATTTTTTTTTATAGTATAAAACAAAACTAAGAAAATAAATTAATTACATTATTACGCTCATTGAAGGAACAAAGCAACTAAAGATACTGTTATTATTACTTTTTGTAATATGCGGAGTAATCAAATAAAAATATATACAATTCATTACATTCATTTGTGTATTTTTTTTGTAAATTCATCATAAGATGTTTATTTTTCTGCTCTTCATCTTACTCGTAAATGATTTTATAATTTTTATATAGAGTAAATATTGTCTATTTTTTTTTCAGCGAGCAAAAACTATTAATATATAATAATATTTTCTTTACGCGGCGCCGCAGCAAAAAAAAATAAATATATACCAGTATATCTCTACTATTTATATCTTTAATGTTATAATTGATATTTTTTGCGGAGATCATATAATATTAAATAATTATAAATAAATCGAAAATTAGCTGGAAATAATTATATTTCTGTTATTTACCTAATTAACCCCGCAAATACAAAAAAGATATATAATAATCCTTAACACTAATAAGTAATATACACACACCATAATTATTTATGGATGAAACATAATTACTTAATAATGCTAATTCAGTGGATTATCATATATCATAAAACATAATTATTATGTTTTTACTCTTATTCACATATTGCAAAAATGAATGAATTATTTTTTTTTATTTTCTAATAAATTTTTGCGATATTCTCCATCAAATATTACTACCTTCCATCTCAATATGCCTTCGCATTATTAATATTAATATTCCTGAGAAAACTCATTCTTGTCATTAATATAGTCCTCTATATTTTGAGTCAAAATATTTTGAGGATAATTGTTTTTGCTTGATCCGTTATGTAATATTTGAAGAATTCTTTTTATGTATTCTTCATCTTGAGGAGAGATAGTTTTAAGATCATGAACAATTATATCTTCATTTTTTTCATTATAATTGTTTGATTCAAGAAGATCGTAAAAGTTAAATCCTTTCATTTTGACGCGAAACGTCAATTAGCAAGTAATTAAATTTATCAGTATTATATTATTATTAACATAATAAAATTTATAAAAGATAATTCGATAAAAACATAGAAAATTAATTCAAATTGTTGATAGGAAAAAATATATATATAATAATATATTAAAATTATTTGTAATATATTATAATATATATATATTTTTTAATATCTTTATCTATTATTATTTTTTATGATTATGATGTAGGATTTTCGCACTCGACATATATATAATTATCGAGAGTGCTATTTTTAAATTTATTTAATAAATCTTCATTTGCTTTTTCCTGATGTTTTGAACAAAAGACGAGTTTTGTAGAAGTTTCTCTAGTTGTATCAGTGTATTTTTCAATATATACCGCATAAATACATCCACATGTTTTAGTCTCAAAAGTCTTTATTCTACATAACGCGCCACATCTTAATCTATTTCTATGAGTTTTATCAGTTGAATTATCATCAATTATTTTTTTCATTTTCGATTAATAAGAGTGCATCGATTATTTCTTAACTTGCAATGCTAAAAATTACTTTAATAAATTGAAATTTCAAATTCATTAATGACGATTAAAAATATATTATCAAATATGCAATATAAATTATATATTTGTATTGGCAGATGAAGTTAATAAATATGCGCAAATTTTTCTATTAATTGAGTTGTTAATGAGTGATAAGTAATGTATTTATCCAATAGATGTAAATATATTATTTTCATTTTTGCATTATAAGTAAAAGAAAGAAAAATATATTATATATATTAATTTATTTGTTTAGTATTGCAGACAGAAAAAAAAATGTATTATATATGTTAATTTATTTTTTTAACATCGCAGAGAATAAAGATAATAAATCATTATAAGTAATAATTTATTTGCTTAGCGTCGCAGACAGAAAAGAATATATTATATATATATTAATTTATTTGCTTGGCGTCGCAAACAACAAAGATAATAAGTTATTATAAGTAATAATTTATTTTCTTAATTAACATCGCAAATAGAAAAAAAATATACGACATTTCCTTTATTTACAAACAAACAAAACTATTTACAAGTAAGAGGAAAGCGGAAAGACAAGGATCTATCGTATACCAAAAACATAGTATTTTTGTGGAAGAATATTTACAATATAAAGAGAAAGAGAAATATTCGTAGGAGATTTGAGTAAAATCATGTTTAACAATAATCAATCATTAAATATGATCCTTTTTCTGCTTTGTTGGCAGAATGATGACACCCTCTATTCTGTTTGCAGAATAACGAAAGTTTTTGTTGGTAGAATGAAACCTTCCCTAACCCTAAAAATTTAAGAATTTCCTCTCTAAAATTATTTAAGAAAAGATAGTAATCCTTGAACTTTAGGGAGTCTGAACTTATGTGAGAGTTTTTAAGAACTCTACCAGTTTTTTTATTTTTTAATCCAAAAATGATATCACACGAATGATACCCATTTTTATATTCTTCTTTCCTCACTTCATCAATAGAATTATATAAAAGTTCAAATAACGAATCATAATTCATCTTAAAGCTGGGATCATAAATATAACTTAGAGAGTGAATTGGATCTTTGATAAGAACACCGTCTTCATCATAAACATTAAACTTAATCAAAACAAGGTATTCAAAAGACATTTTATTGATATTGTAAATGACGAAAGAGATTTAAAAAACTTTATTAATTAATTTATTATTCTGTTTTTAAAAAATGTAAATGTACACAGATCAAAAATAGCGAAAATTTAATCAAATTATTGAATTGATATAGATCAATAAATTAATCGAATAGTATAATGATACAATATTACTATATATGTGTGAGTGAAATATATTTAATTTATTGTGTAAATTTATTCGCTTCGCGCCAAAAAGCAAAAAAATAAGTATCTATATAAATATGTAATTTTTATTTTGCTTGGCGCGGCGGAGCCATAGAGCAAAAAAAACAATACACGACATTTCCTTTATTTACACAAATAATAAAACTATTTACAAGTGAAAGGAAAGCGGAAAGACAAGGATTCGTCGTATACCAAAAACATAGTGTTTTTGCGGAAGAAGGAAATTATTTATATTATATAAATCTTAGAGGAAGAATGAAAATAAATGAACTTCATTTGAATAGAGAATCACTGAAAAGAGATTGACAATTCATTAAAAAACCGATTTAAACGATAAGTAAAAAGTCGACTCTTATGTTTAATATAATCATTTCTCATATCTTCTATATTGCAAATCTCTTCTTTATATCTACTTTCGTCAATTATTCTCATAATATCTTTATTACCTTTTTTTAATCTATTAATTATTAAATTATTATAGTTATTTTCTTTGTTAGACATTTTAATTTTTATTCGGTCGATTAAATTAATACAAATATGGAAATAGAAGATCTTCGTCAATTAAAATTATAAATAATAAAATTCGTGGAAATTGATAATAAAATTATCTATAGATTTTATCAAAATAATTGATTAAGTTATAATATCAAGCAGATTATATATTTGTTTATGTTATTTTTCATTCCATTTATTTTGAATTAAGTATATTATATATTATATATTATTTTACTGTATAATAATAATGATTGCTGATTTGAATTCGATTAAATTATATACAATTCATTGCATTTTAGTTTAATGCTATTTCTTAATAGCTTTTCATATTTTAAAAATGAGTAACGATTCAGAGAAAAATTTTATATTTACTAATTTTTCCGACTTTCATTCTTCGATGTATTCGGAAAAGTTAACAAAACAAATAAATAATAAATATGATAACTATATTCTTGGGTATAGTTATCATATTTATTTATTACCAATATTAGGTTGCGAATCTCCTTGTTTATACGCGAAACATAATACTGATTGCGGTGATATTTTTCAATTGCAAAGAGAAGTTAAAGATATATTACATTCATCTAACATTTGTTGTATGATGAAAATAGGATTGCATAATTATAATATAGCGCAAAATATGAAAAAGAATAATAAAAGTATTAATGATTTCATATTAACTGCTGTTAATAATATAATTGAAACACATATAATTCGTATCGGAAAATGTAAAAGATTTGAAAGCGATTATAATTTATCTATTGATGAAATTTTTGAAGATGAAAACGCAGATGGTATAAAAATGACATTAATGCTTTTAGATAGAATAGCTAAAGCATTAAATAAAGAATTTTATTTAACACAAAAAGAAAATATTGATTTTAATCAAAAAAAATATAATCATATTAAATTAGGAAAAGATTCAACTGTATTAGATAAATATTGTAAAGATAAAAACATATCATATCGTATTTTTAATCGTTATCGTCGTCATGGCGAAATTACCGATAAAATTAATTTAGCAAATATAATTATTCATTTAACTAATTTATATAATCTAATAAACATAAGAGATGACGCGCTCAAATCTATTAAAGAAGCTTGTTATAATTTTACTCTTAAAATTGAAGAAATATTATTTGTTAAATATTACAACAGCGAATAAAATAAACTAAAAATATAAAACAAAAAAAATAATTATAACAAATATATAATTATTTTTTTTTGTTTTATATTTTATTAAATTAATAATTATTTTATTCTGATTTTAATTTTAAATACTTCATAGCGAATTCATGAACTTTCCTTTCAAGGAATTTTGCTACATGTTCATTTTCTTTATTCAATTTATATAATAATGTTGATTTTAATATAATACGGGCTAAGTTTATTTTGCCTTTTTTTATACTTTCATTATAACGAAGACAAATGTCATCATTGATATATTCATCCAATATATTTGAATTTTTTCCTATAATTATGTATTCGCCGTCTTCTTTATCAAAATATTCATTATATTTATATATTTTACAATTTTTTTTGTCGTAATTTTCAATGTGTCGTGTAAATACTATAATTTCTATATCGTTTTTTTTCCTATTTTATCTAATAAAATTAACACATATCTTAAACTATCGAAATTCTTATCTTTGATAAGATAATCTAGATTATTTTTATCATTAACATCAACGTCTTGATTAAGATCATATCTGTATAAAATCAAATAATGATTTTTACATATATCAATCAAGATATTGATGATACAATCATCCATTGATTCGTTATTTTTAATATATTTTATTACAACGTTATAATTATCCTTTATCAAATTTAATTGACAACATTTATTATAATTATTAGAGTGATTAATATAAGTAAGTCTATTAATTTCATCACTTTCGCATCTACAAGTATAATTATCACAGCTTCTATCTTTATTGATTAATTTAAAAACATGTTGAAATTCAAAATCTAGTTTATTAAATTCTTTAGGAGTATGTTTATAAGGAGCGCTTTTTAGTCCAATATATCCTTTTTTTCGACTAATTTTAAGATCATTTTCATTTGTGTTTTCCATCTTATATATATAAAAATCTATCAATAATATATTTAATTATGTTTTGGAAATTACTAAATATAATTGTTTATAATATTTATAAAGAAATTCAAAAACATCAATATGTCATTTTTATGATTTTTGATAATTTAATTCATTCTCTAAATAGTAATATTTATAATATATAAATGATATAAATAACATTGCATTTAATGAATCATTAAAAAAAATAATTATACAATTATAATATATTTTAATTTAAATAGTTAATATATTGTTCTTAAATTAATTTTTTAAATTTAAACAATCGATAACTATTTTTTTAGATCTTGTTTCGATTATTTCTTTTAAATGCGCATGTTTTTCATTTAATTGATCTAAATATGTTGAATGTAGTATAATTTCTCCTAAATTTATTATATTTTTATCTTGAATATTATATATAATATTATCTTTGTATTCATCTAACTTATTAAAATTAATTCCTAATTTAATATATTTTATTTTATATTCGTCTAATATATTTTTATCAAAAACATTCCAATCTTGAATTTTAAAATAAGTTTCTTTTATATTATTTGTATTTTGCATAAAAACCATAAATTCTAAATTATTTATTTTAGCTATTGTATCAAATAAAACTATCATAGATTTTATAACGATTAGATTTTCATTAGTAAAAATTTCATCAATATCTACATCAGAATAAACACCAGTTTTACATATATATTTATAAATAACTAAATAACAATTTTCACATATATTTTTTACAACATTTAATATTGCTTTATCAAGTTTATTAAAATCTTTTTCTGTATTTCTTATATTTTTAATTAAATTTTCATAATTATCTTTGATCATCTTATAAAAACAACATTGTTTAAAATCGAGTTTACTTTCAGAATTTTGATAACGAGCGACTTCTTTTTCGTCGCAGTAGCATTTTTCTTCAAATTTTACTTTACGGTTAATTAGCGCGTAATATATTACGTTTTCAGTTATTATACCGTTTAAAGCAGTAACTTCAAATCGAGGAGACTGTTGTATTATGCTTCTTCTGCCTTGTAATTTAAAATTGAATTCTTCATTATCGTCTTTATTCATTCTTTCTAATTGAAATATCTTAAATAAGATAATGATGATTATTTAATTTATATAATCTATCCTTTTAATAAATACTGAATAAAATTCAAAATAATACATACTATGATGTCATCGTATTATTGAAGAAATATAATAAGTGTTATAATGAATTAAAAACAAAAAAAAAATAATTGATTATATTTATTTGCGCGCTAATATGAATTATCTATATAACTATTAAATTCTTATTTTTTATAAGATAATCTAGCTTATTATGTAGATGATTATTAATATCTATGTTACTGTCAAGATCATATCTATATAGTATTTTTGACATATATTTATTAATGTATCAGTTAGAGAATAGTTTATTGATTTAGCATCTTCGATGTGTTTGAATGCAAAGTGGTAATTACTTTTATCGAATTTATTTAATAAAATTTATCATGATTAGGACTTTTAATATAAGGTTAATTACCTAATTCAACACTTTATATCCGCGAATATCATTGCTAGAGTTTCTATATTTATTGATTAATCTAAAACATGCTGAAATTCAAAACTAACTTTATCAAATTTTTAAGTAGTATGTTTGAAAGAATATCCTCCAGTTCAATATATCCAATCATCTATTTAATTGATTTTAAGAATGTTTTTGTTTTTGTTTCCATTCTATGATAAAATCTATTATTAAAATATTTAATTATATTTTGAATACTACTAAACACAGTTGTCTATAATTTTTTATTAGAAAATTCCAAAAGATTAATATGTTATTTTTATAATTTTTCTATAATGTAATTTATTCTGATAGTGTGATGTTTATAATTTATGCGTGATATAAAAATATTACATTTATTATAGTGTTCAAAAAAAAAATAATTATATAATTGTTTTTTTTATATTATATTTTATATGTATACAGAATTTATAGATAATTTATAATTTAAACAGATAGTATATTATCATCTTTCTTAGATTCATTTTTTAAATTTAAACAATAAATGACTAATTCATCTGATCTTATTTTAATAATTTTTTGTAAATATGTATAATCTTCATTTAATTGATTTAAATATGTCGAATCTAGTATAATATTTCCCAAATTTACATAATTATCATAAATTTTATATATATTATCATCTTCATATTCATTTAATTTGTTAAAATTTTTTCCTAATTTAATATATTTTATATTATGCTCATCTAATATATCACTATTAAATAAGTTCCGATCTTTAATTTCAAAATATGTTTTCCTTATTTTATCTATATTTTGCATAAAAACATGATTTCTAAATTATTTGTTTTAGCTATAGTATTTAATAAAATTATCATAGATTTTATTACTAATAACTTTTTATTGGTCAAAATTTCATCAATGTCTACAATAGAATAAAAATTGGTTTTACATATCCATTTATAAATAACTAAATAATAATCCTCGCATATATTTTTCACAAAATTTAATATTGCTTTATCAAGTTTGTCATATTCTTTTTCTGTTTTTTGTGTATATTCGATCATTTTTCCATAATTATTTTTAATTATCCTATAATAGCAGCATTGTTTAAAATCGTATTTATTATCTTTAGGTTTTTGATAAAGAGCAACCTCGTTTTCATCACATTTGCATATTTCTTTAGATTTTGTCTTAAGGTGAAATTGTAAGAAATATTGTACTTTTTCAGTTATTATACCATTTAAAGAGTTAACTTGAAATTGAGGCGAAGATAGATTTATTATATTTTGACATCGTAATTCAAAACTAAATTTTTCATCTTTTTCTTTACTCATTTTTTTTTACTAACGAAAATCTCTCAAGTAGATAATGATTATTTAATTTCTAAATTTATCCTTTAATATATTAAACGAAATTCAAAAATAGAAACACACTAACATTGTTATATTACCAAGTAAATATAATAAATATTATAACAAATTAAAAGCAAGAAAAAAATAATTGATTTTGTTTATTAGCGCGTGAATATAAATAAACTATATAAAATTAGTATTTCGCTTATATCATTTTGTTTATGATGTTTTATATACTTATTTATAACTTTCAATAATTTTATAAGATAATATAAATTATTTTTATTTATATATTGAGATAATTTTGTTTATCTTCTAACATTATTATGTAATTTTATAAAACATTTTTATCTATATATTTAAACAATTCTATGTCTTTCAAATCCATCATAAAATTATTTTCATCTTTATATTGGATTTTTACGTATTTAATGTATTTACGTATATTATCTAGAAATATTTCAAATTCATGTCTATTATCTAAATCTAAATCTAATATATCATCTTTGATATTTTCTTTATATTTTAAAACTTTTAATAACATTTTTTTTTCATCATGATTGCAATTATATTCATTCGTAATTTCTTTTATTTTTTTTAAGTATTTTAACGATACTTCATCGCTATTTGTGGATTTATCAATATCATTATAATTCTTCATATGAATTCTAATATCATGATGATATTTATTTTTCTTATTTTTTGTTTTTTTGTTAAGCGACATTATTTCTATTAAAATAAAAAAATAAAAATTATCAACCAATTCAAACAATATTTAATATATAATCTAATTAAATTAGACATCATTGAATATGTGTTATTTATTATTGATAATATATTATTTTGTTAATTTATTGTTAAAATTTTAGCTTGATAAACATAAATAAATTATGACATGTTTGTCAATTTGAAATAAAGTATATATTATGTAATTAAAAAAGCTTAAACAAATTGTTTAAATTGTTAATTATCTGTAAAGTTTTTAATACTGTTATTTTTGTTAAAATGAATTCAACTGATTATACAACAGAAGATATTAAATTTTACAAATACCCTGAAGGAGATAGAATTTTCAACACGTTTGAAACTAATAAATTTATTACTGATAAGGGCAAAGGAAAAGGAAAAAAAACAATACAAAGTATCTGTTTTAGTTACACAGTCGATTTTCATTTAAAAGGACATCACGATATTGAAAAAGACAAAAATAAAGTCGAATATTATGGTATTAATTATCATAAAGATGTAAGTAGTGATAATAAAAATTCTCCCTATCAAATATTAGTCGACAATAATCATGATATTATAAACGAATGCATAGCTAAAAATACGAAAAATCCAATTAAAGAGGTAAAAACAATTATTAAAAAAATAATAGAAAATTATCATATTTCAATTAAGAAAAATGAAATATCACAAATACATGAGAACGGAGTATATGTTGAGAAAAGCAGAAAAATATGTTCTGTTACAATGAAAGAAATCTTAGAGAATAAAAAAAACTCAGAAGTAAAACTATTCCTATTTCTGTTCGACCATGTGGCAAAAGAATTTAATTTGAATATGAAAATCATAATGGAGCCAGGAGAGGAAAAATTCAATAATTTCGATGAATTTGTCGATAAAGTCGAGAAAACTAAAGGATCTTATGCTATCATAGGATATAGAATCAATACCTTAGATGTTATGATTCATGATGGAAAAGTCTCCAGAAACGACATAAATAGAATGGATAAATCCAATTTTAATTTATGCAAAATAATATTTAACTTAACTGCGTTATCTTGGCTTTATAATGAAAATGTAATGAGAAAGTGTTTCATGTCTGCTATTGTTAAAATGGAAAAATCATGTAAAGAGTATTCTTCAGAGGTTTTCGATGAATGTAGCAGATAAAATTTATAAATATCAAATTAACATAAAAAAATAAAAAAAAATAATTATATAATTGCGATTTGTAATTATATAATTATTTTTTTCTCTATTTAGTTTTTGGCCGCGATATTAAAAAATATATATTTATTTATTTATTTGCTTTGGTATTGGCGCGCCGCCAGCAAAGAAAAATTTATTTAATTATTATTTAGACGCGACATTTGCGCGCCAAAAGGAATATATTTATATTTGTTTATTTGAATTTAAAATAATAATATATAAAATTAGCTGCGAGAAAAAATGAGCTCAATTGAATTGCCTGAATTAGCTAATACGTTCTTAGATAAATTATATTTCCCTTATTGTTATACTTATCACGATTTAAATGGTGAAGTTAATTTAGGGTATTATGTTATCACCTTTTATCCAAAAAATTTATTAGATAATATGAAAACCTTTAATGAAGACAATCTTAATAATCACATTATAAAAGTATTTAATAATTATAATATTATATCGAAATATATAGAATGTGAAATAGAAAAATCAAAAATTTTCATATTAGATTTACTTAAAAGTATATGCGATAATTATAATATAAATATTGTTAAAAGAGTTATTATTGGTTATGAACTAAATAATTGTGAAAGATATAAAACAAATATAAGAGATATTTTATTAGATGAAAAAGCTGAAAAACTTTTAAAATGTATAATAATAATTTTTCACAAAATAAGTAAAATCTATAAAATAGATACACCAATATTAACAGATATACTTATAGATAAAACATCTAATGTGGATAAAGAAATGTTAAATAAATACTTTGAAAATTGTTTTAACAACTCAATTTATGAATTACTTGGGGAAAATTCTGAATCGCTAGATATTTTAAATAAATACGAGAAATTTTATAATGATAATAGTGTTGATGGATTATTCTCTAAACCTTATATAGATGATCACGTTAATGAACCTGGAGATATTATAAAGTCTCTAACATGTATGGACTGTGTAAATGTTATAAAAAATAGCGAAAAAGACGCGTCAGAAAAGATAAAAAAGTTTATTCTATTATGTAATAAAATATGCACCGAACTTTTAAATGAGAAAATATAAAATTAGCAATAATATATATTATAAAAAAAATAATTATGTAATCATATAATTATTTTTTTGTTTAAATTGATATATTAAATTATATGTAATTATAAGCATGTATAAAAATAGAAAATAAAACAAACAAGTATATATTTGCGCCTTACTAATTAAAGGAAATAATTATATTTAATGATAACATGATAATATTTGTTAGCGTGAGTGCTTAAAATAAAGTTATATTTACTTATTTAAATTTATAATAATAAACAATATTAACTGATATAAATATTATCGATAATTATATATTATCAAAACTACTGTATTATAAATAATTTATTGATCTGTAGTTATTAATCGCGGACTATAATTACAAATATAGAAAGATTCAACAGAAGATTTGATCGATAAAGACATATTTGCTCATCATCCTAAAAATTAAACAAGTTATGATAATAATGATAATGATTTATATCTAATAATCCCCTCAATTATAATGACAAATTACTTCAATTATGTTACTATTATCTTAATAAATTAATTACAGATAATTTTAATATAATATAATTGAATACGTAGAAAACACAAAAGAAAAACTTATATTGGATAATTTATCATAATGGTTTAATGCTTAATAGTATAATTTTTTTGCTATATATTATCTTAAAAAATTGACTTTATATATCATAATTTAAATTATTAAAATATAATTTATTAGATTCATTATTTTTAAATAAAATAATGGACGTTGCAGAAGAATCAAATAAATTAAAGTTCGAACATTATGGAAAACATTTAATTAGAATTAAAAGAGTATTTTCAGATAATTATAGACGCGAAGATAATGTATTATTAATCTGTTATCCGAAAAATAAAAAATATTATGGGAATTTACCCGATGACGATATGTGGAATAAACTAAACCAAATGGAAGAATATAATATAAAAACAATTAAATACTATATAAAAAACAATAAAAATCTTAATGAACTAATTAAATCTATGTTGCTTATTTTGAAAAATGAATATATAATATCTCCAATTGTTTTGATACATGAAGAAAGAGACTCTAATCCCATTTTTAATTTTTATCTGACTAATTCTTCTAAATATATAGATGATAAAACATATTATATTGAAAGATTAAAAAATTTAGATAAATTATTGAGAAAACATGGAATAAAAATTAATGTATTAGCGACAAAAAACGAATATAAATATTATTTAATTGAAGATGGATGTAATGTTTCTAAATATCACACATTAGGTGAAGCGTTTGATTATTTCGAGAATGATCTTAAGAAAGACGATTTTTATGAAATTTTCACTTTGGGCGATGATGAGTGTCACTCTGAAGAAGAAAATGATGTAAACGACGATAAAGAATACAAAGATCTTGAAGCTAATCATTTATTAATCTATATGTTTCGTTTAACTACTTGTTATTGTAAATTAAAATCAGATGAAATTAAGAACATTATTCTTAGCGAAGAAGATCAAAAAATGCTGGAATTTTTAGAATCTATTATAATATATAAACCTCGTTAAAATTATAATTATAATAAAAAATATTACATAAATTAACAAGGTATTAAAACTCAATAATCTAAAATATATGTTGAAAGATAATTTTTTATAATGATTTTAACATCAATAATAAAAATATTTAACACTATTTCTTTTCTATTTTTGTTTTGTTATATATTTTCTTAACAATTTGATTTATATATATTATTTTAAATTATTAAATATAATTTATTATATTCATTGTTTTTAAATAAAATAATGGATGCCACAGAAGAATCAAATAAATTAAAGTTTAGAAATAATTTAAATCATCTAATCATCATTAATAGAGTAATTTCAAATAATAATAGACGTGAGGATAATATATTATTAGTTTTCTATCCAAAAAATAAAACATATTCTTATGGAGGAATAACAGATGATATAGAAAATGAAATAAAACAAATGGAAAAAGATAATATAAAAACAATTGAATACTATATAAAAAATAATAAAGATCTTAATGAATTAACTAAATCTATATTAGTTAATTTAAAAAATGAATACATATCATCTCTAGTTGTTTTTATAAGCGACAGATCTTCTTATCATAATTATGATTTTTATTTGACTAATTGCTCTGAATATATAAACGAACAAACACGTAATAATGAGAAATTAATCGCTTAGGATAAAGTGTTAAAAAGATATGGAATAAAAATAAACGTGTTAGCAACAAAAAATGAATATAAATATTATTCGGTTAAAGATGGACATAATGTTTGTAAATATCCATTAAATGTACCATTTGAAGATTTTGAGAAAGATCTTAAGAAAGATAATCTTTATGTGATCTTCACTTTGGGTGACGACGAGTGTCAATCTGAAGAAGATTATGTAAATAATAGTAAAGAATACTATGATCATAAATTTGATCATTTATTAATTGATATGATTCACTAATTAATTCACACGTATAACATGCTTGAAATAAACTGCTCTCACTATAAGGGTCGAGATCTTCGGCAAATGATATTATATATTGATACACATATAGGTCATATTTATACGATTCAGAACATATATGGCCGGCAAATATATCATTTAATTTTCTTATATTATCGTCGCAGAAATATTTTAAATTATTAATTAATTTTTGTTTTTTATGAGGTGATCGATATGATTGTTTTCGGGCATCATTATATAAATTATTTTTTTCTTCGATAGATTTATTTATAAATGTTATTTTATCAATATCGAAGAAGTACGATGTAAATTCATTTACGTAATTATTATATTTTGCAATATTTCGCTGTTGATCCATGGTATTAATATATTATTTATTATTCATTTTTTGAATAATAAATAATATATTAATACCATGGATCAACAGCGTATTAATATATTAATACCATGGAGAATGATTGATTTAACGATCACCAACCATGATCATCTTTTCTGCTCGACGAAGAAAAATAACTACCTTTAAAGAAATCATCGACAGCTTCAGATGATTCACGGTAACCAGGAGGATCGCCGAAAAGATCTTCATTTTGACTACTTGGATGATGATTGCCTGTGAAAAATTCATCTACGCGTTTGGATGATTCGCGGAAACCAACAGGATCGCCGAAAAGATCTTCATCTATCTTTTTACTATATTCATAGTTTTGCGATCTAGATATTAGATGTTTAGACGATTCCGCTCTATCTACGTTGTCCATTATCCTTCTTTTTATATTGTATTCGACTTGTTCTTGCATGCTCTCAGACATCGCTGTGAAATCAGGCAATTTGTTCTTTTTTCCATGATATCTAATCATAGGGCATATTATCCCTTTACAAGCTGCCATTATTTCTTTATCGCTTAAAGACATGACTTTTTCAACGCCGTCAAGCAGATAAACAAAATCATTCACTGTAATGCTTATGACCGCACCTCCAGCGAAAGTATAAATATGACTGTGATCATAAAATTTTCTCTGTAGAAACAAGGAATGCATTAATATGAGATCGTCTGAGGGACAACGCTTCGATTTAATTAAATCATCATTGGAGATTTTTTGGCTGCGAATTTTTATGAATCTTTCTATTTTCACATTTTCATTAAACTCTTCAACGCGGAGAATAAAATCTTTAGGAAATTTTTTATCGTTAAAATCACCATATGATGGTAAATCAATCTCGCAACATCCATCTATTGTTTCATCCTTTATCTCATCAACAATGCCGTCTAAACCTTTTTCAAGTTCACGCTGTGTAAATGCGGAAACCAATGATTTACCATTATAACCTTCTTTTTCTTTATTTGCTCTTCTACCCATTTGCCCGACTATATCTTTCTCTATTAATGTTACTTTTGCGTGCGTAAATAGAGACGATGCAGTGCGCAAATCTGTGTAAAGAGAGTGAGTGTAAAGAAATGTAAGGTGTGTGTGGGAGGGTGAGTGAAGAGTGCGGAAAATGCACTGCAAGCGCTAATTTTAAATAAATGCTGTGTTAATTGCTTAAAAATAACGTAATTCAAATTGATAAATATCTACTTATAATTTTAGCAAAAAAAATATAAATTATTGATTTATACATGATTATTTTATATACGATAATGTTAAATTTTATAATTAATTTTTTATGTTTAGAAATCTTTCTTCGAGCGCGGCTACGTTTAATTTTAACTGGTCTTTATATTTAACTAATGTATCTTTTTGTTTAGAAGTTAATGTTTTCATAATGCTATCGTATGTTAAATTAGATTCAGTTTTGTTCTTGATTATATTATTAAATGCGTTAACGAGTTGATTTAAATTGTTACTAAATACACTAACATTAGCTATATAATCATTATAAATATCTTCTTCTCTTAACTGATTAACTCCTGTAATTTTAGTCGCATTAAGTATTTTTTCGCAGACCTAACTTATTATAATCTTCCAGTCAAGTTCAAGATATTGATAAGCAATATGATTGCTATTAATTTTGCCTTCATTATAAGGTCTTAAGTATGTATCTAAATAACTTCTTAATTTATATTTATCAGAAGTTTGAACGCTTAAATTAGAATACGAACTATTGATAATATCTACAATTATAGAACTCATTATTATTGTTTATAATAATATATAAAATATAAATTATATTTTATTTATGCTAATTAATTCACACGTATAACATGCTTGAAATAAACTGCTCTCACTATAAGGGTCGAGATCTTCGGCAAATGATATTATATATTGATACACATATAGGTCATATTTATACGATTCAGAACATATATGGCCGGCAAATATATCATTTAATTTTCTTATATTATCGTCGCAGAAATATTTTAAATTATTAATTAATTTTTGTTTTTTATGAGGTGATCGATATGATTGTTTTCGGGCATCATTATATAAATTATTTTTTTCTTCGATAGATTTATTTATAAATGTTATTTTATCAATATCGAAGAAGTACGATGTAAATTCATTTACGTAATTATTATATTTTGCAATATTTCGCTGTTGATCCATGGTATTAATATATTATTTATTATTCATTTTTTGAATAATAAATAATATATTAATACCATGGATCAACAGCGTATTAATATATTAATACCATGGAGAATGATTGATTTAACGATCACCAACCATGATCATCTTTTCTGCTCGACGAAGAAAAATAACTACCTTTAAAGAAATCATCGACAGCTTCAGATGATTCACGGTAACCAGGAGGATTGATGATCCTTATAGAAGTGAAAATCTCAAAAATTTTCAAAATAAGAGAGAAAAGTTTCTTTATATCAAAGTCCCCCCTCACTGAAATAATATTGGGAATCGGGATGGGGATTGTGATAGGGATTCTGATTGGGATTCGGGGTTTTGATTGGGATTCTGATGGGGATTCGGGATTCTGATCGGGATTCTGATGGGGATTCTGATTGGGATTCTGATTCGGGATTCTGATAGGGATTCGGGATTCTGATGGGGATTCTGATCGGGATTTCGAGGGAAAAAAGAAAAAACAATAAAATTTTAACAGTGATATATTTATTATTTAAGTATAACAATTCTTTTATCGTTTAACGTTTCTTCATTGCCTTCTTCAAATTTACGTTTTCCGATTTTCTGTTTTGTGATTTCTGTTTGTAGGTGGAAATCAATCCACTTTAATTTCTTTAAAAGTTTTTGTTTTTCTAAATTTAATTTTGTCAATTCGACCAAAATTATGGTTTGATCATTTTTTAATGCTTCAATGTTCATGATTGACATATATATAAATTCTATGCGATAAAAAAAAGATATAAAATACATGTAACAAATATTAAACATAAAAAAAAAAGAATATAAACAAAAACTAAATAAAAAAAAAGGATATAATATTATGGCATATTAATACATGTTATAAAATTATTAAACATAAAAAAAAAAACAAAAAATTAAAAAAAATTAAATAAAAACCAATTATAAAAAAAAATTTTTTTTTATATTCAAAATATTGCCTCGCGTAATTTTACAAGATGTTTTACAACATTATTAGTTGCTATACAGCAATTACATGTTTCGTCGCATTCCATGACTAAATCGTTAATATCGCAGTCGATACAACTAAATTCGATATCGTGTATATACTGCTCGTATATTTTTCGTAATTGTTTTTTTTCTGAATATTTTATTGTCATCCATTTCGCTTGGACAATCATTTTGTTTATCATCTTGATAATTGAGGGGATTCTGATCGGAATTCTGATTTGGAATAAATAAATACAATATATAAGATTGACAAAAATAAAAAAATATAATGTAATACAAAATATCAAATACAATATAAAGAATAGATTGTGATTAGGAAATCGGGATTCTGATTTTCATTGGGATTCTGATTGGTTTTCAATCGGGATTCTGATTGGTGTTTGTTTATAAATGTCGATAAATGTTATATTGTTATTATGTGTTTCGCCAAGTTTCATTAAGTTTATTATATATATATATTATTTTCTTCTTCCACTTCTGTATGGTTATCAATATCTTCATTTTGTATATGGTTGTCTTTATCTTTTACCTTGTTTTTATTATTGTTATTGTTATCTTCTTCATTGTAGTTATCTTCTTCTTCTTCGTAATCTTCTTCTTCATTGTAGTAATCTTTTTCTTCTTCGCAATCTTTTTCTTTGTAATCTTCTTCGTAATCTTCTTCTTCGTTGTAGTAATCTTTTTCTTCTTCGCAAACTTCTTCTTCGCAATCTTCATCGAATTCTTCTTTTTCATCGATTATATCGATTGATTGTAAATTATAAATAGAATTTGGGTTCACAAATATATTATCGTAAGATGGATAAAGATATGGAGAAATGCATTTAATGTCTCCTTGTTTATCTCTAACATTCATTGTAGTTTTATTGTATTTCATTGTTAATATCTAAAAAAAATTTTATTATATAAAAAAAAATATTTGAAAATAATACAAATTTAATATTTATAAAATATATCTTAATATTTATAATTCATAAAAAAATGCATCATAAAAAAAATTTTTTTATATTAATTATTGCATTGAAAGCATTGTTTTGTTAACTTTAAATAATTGTTTATCTTTTGTGGTCGTAAATTATATTGATTACGTAATTGTCTCGATTGTTCTCTTAAATCTTTACGTAATTGTTTTGCTTGCTCTCTCAAGTCTTTAATCATAAGGTGTTTTATATGCTCCATATTTTTTATAATGTATATTTATATTTAAATCTGAAAAAGAGATAAAATTATAAAAAAAGATTTATATTTTATATTAAAAGATATTATTGATATTATCGTAACAACGTTCACAATATAACATAGAACAATTTCTTATATATTGCGGTTCAGAGTATTTTATTTCGCTACATTCAAAACAGTCTTTGAAATTATAATATGGGCACGATCGTATCTCGGCTATTTTTGTATTCATAATATGTACAATATCGAGATGGTTGTCGTGTAAATATTTTTGATAAACGATATCAAAGGTTTTATCACGCATTCTTGTATATTGTTTGTTTAAAATATGCAGTATAATGATAACGTACATATGAGGTATATTTAAGTCGCGTAGTTGTTTATTGAAGAATGCTTCCCAATCATAATTTGGATAGGTCCATATACAAGCAGCGCAAAGATGTTGAGTAAAAGTAATTGCGTGTTCTTTTATTTTAATCAATGTTTGTTTGTGGTCTTCATTATAGAGATAAATTCTTTCCATAATTTGATCAACAAGTTCTTTTGTTATTTGAATTGACATTATTAGTTGGCTAAAAAGAAAGTGAAATTATTTATAAGGTCAATTAAACAAAATAGGTCATATAAAAATTTATAAGAAAAAAAAGTGAATAAATAGTAAAGAAAAAAGTTAATATTAATAACAGAAAAAAAAAATGGCAATAACAAAAAGTGTTCCTCGAGCAAATGTTACGGAAGTGAATGTTAAGAGGCAAGCTGTACGAGCACAAAACGAAAAAATAAGACTAAGTAATTTATGGGCGCAAGCTGCTCGTTCAAATGCTAGAATTTGGAATCCTCGAGTTGTGATTAATCCAATTGCAAATTCAAGGGAATGCAAGAATATGTTGTATTGCAAGCGTAAAACAAACTCAACTTATAAAAGAAATGCTGCAAATATAAAAAAAGGACGCGCTGGACAACCTATATATAAATGGGTGCTAACAAAAAGTACTTAAAGGTAAATTTATTATATTGTTTATATAATTTATACAATTTTGTAATAAAAAAAATTAACATACAATTTTGTAAATAAAAAAACGTTATAAAAAAGTAATTGTCATCGTAAATGTTAATATTGTCTTTAATGATCATAATTTCAAAGGATGGTAACCAAAAGATAAGATTAAAGTGTTAATTGAATACTTTTTTTTGGCGTCTGTTTTGTTTAAAAAAAGTGATGTCACTTCGACAAAGAAAAGGACTGAAACGAAAGTGTAATGAAAAGAAAATATCAAACGCAAAATCAATTGAAACAAATAAAATTACTAACAGATGTAACAAACAATGCTCTGAAAACAAACAACACAATATTCGAGCAATACTATTGAATTTAGCTGAACATTTTGGTTTAGCTTTAATATACATTTTTTGTACAGTGTTTTTTTAAAGTATATAGAACGTTTATGCTGTATTTTATAAGAAGGCAATGAAAAAATATTATCGCTAAAAAATATTCCTTTTTTAATCGTTCATTTGAGTGAGTTGTGTGCTGGATTTGGAAAATTGTTTATACTGGTCTCTTTTTTTTTCAATAAAAAAGATTAAAAATACAAAACGCAGTGATGCAACATTATAATTTTTTTTCGAATTGGAAGATATTTTCTAAAACATTGAAGGCGATAATAGAAAATGCGATAAACTTTCAATCACAATTTAAGTTTTGAAACCATACGTTTATAAGAATTTTTTAACTATTGTAACAAAGTGGCAACTTTTATTAAATATTGTAATGTAGAACGTTTATGAGAATTTTTTGAAGGCGATAATAGAAAAAAATGTAACGATAATTATGAAGGCGATAATAGAAAATGCGATACACTTTCAATCACGATTTAAGTTTTGAAACCATACGTTTATAAGAATTTTTTAACTATTGTAACAAAGTAGCAACTTTTATTAAATATTGTAATGTAGAACGTTTATGAGAATTTTTTAACTATTGTAACAAAGTAGGAGGAAACAGTATTTGTTGTGCGAGATAAGTTTTTCAGTTTGGATAAAAAAATTTAGAATATCATGTTTCAGTTTCAATTTCCATTGTCGAATTTATTATTTCAAAAGTGATGTTAAAACATTTAGCAGCAAAACATTAGTTATTTTCTATTGTATTGAAGTGAAGATGACTTTAAAACGATTAAAAATACACAAAAGATGTAAATTTTCTGAAAATGATCAACATAATTTTTTTGTACATTGTCTCTTGTTATAAATATGCGCTATATATTTGAAATGTAATTGGCACATTGTCGGTTACGATATTAAATTGTTTTTTTGCCCATTTTATATAGTGAGAAGCAAAAGTACCAAAAATAATGTCGAAATTAATAAATTCATTTTTTTGACAGATTAAATAGTCAGAGTTGCAATAATGTTTTAACCACCTTTTATATTCATACTTCATATCTCTGCATTTTTGTTCATAATTGTCATCTAAAAAAGTTATGACTCTATAATGAAGTTCGTAGAATATTTTATCTTTATGAATTTTAAACAAATTTAATCCATCAATATATCTTGTTAGATTAATACCCTCATTACTTTCCCATGTTGCGTTATCTTCCATTATATTTATTTTCAATGAATTTCGGAAATAAATGATCATTAAATTAATTTCATTTCTAATTCTATCATCAGCCAATCTTCTTTTGCATATTTCTTGTAAAGATAAACACTTCATATGGTTGATTTTTGGGTTAAAAGGTTCATCGTACCAATTTGCCAGTGGTAATGGATGAATATTATAATCATATCCAAATAAATAACATATTGAATGTGTGTTAATATCCCTCCATTTCTCTCGCAATTGTATCATTGTATCGATTAAGTTTTCAAATAAGCATTTATTTTTACACTGGGAAGGTATTTGATTATTAACAATATTTTGAATTTCTAATATGATGAGTTGACATTTTGAGCAAGTGCCTTCACAATGTTTTGCAATGTAATTAATTTTATTTCTTTTGTAAATGTAAATTTCCAATACAACGTTGATTTCCAATTTTAATATTTGAGAAGCTTTTGTTATTCCTGCCATCTAAAAAAAAAATTTTAAATACAATATAAAGAAGGACAATAAATTCCAGTTGTCAAATGAAAAATATACTTTATATTCTTATTTACAGTGGTAGATTTAGATTTAATAAAAACATTTTTTTTGTTAATTTTTTGAATGATATCGTGAAAATAAAAGTTATTTGTTAGTTTATATAACGTATAAAAATGATTAAAATTTAAATCTAAATAGTGCGTAAATTGTTTCATTTTTTTCCAAAATAAATAATATCGAAAATATTGCCATTTGCATTGTTCGCAAAGAGAATAATAAAATGCGATTGCTTGTAAACGTATATTTTTTAAAGTATCGTTTTGTTGTTTATTATGTCGTTTTAACATATTAAAAATTTCATCAATGTCGTAGAAATTTATTTCCATTTATTCTTCTTCGTATCCGCTATCGTAATTTGTCACTATGTTTACGTTATAGTTTCTAAAATAGTACATATAATCATTCAACTTTGATTGATCTTCTTTTGTCCAATTTTGTTTGAAACATCTATTTGATTGATTTTCGTTTGTCCAAAAACATCTATTTTCATTAATTTCAAGATATTCTATTCTGTATCTTCTATCTATTATATTATATCTGTATATTATATCTATCAAATCTTGCATATTATTGAAGTTTTTTTTTTGAATCTAAAAAAAATTTATTAAAAAAATTCATATAGCAAATCATAAGAAAATTATGGGTTATAATATAATAATATAATATAAAGTCATATATATTACGATGTTTTTTTTCTTTAATATATTTTTTATGAAATAAAAATATAAAAAAAAATGGAAGCAACAATAACTGATTTACAAACTCGTTTTTTAAAAACTATCGAGAGTGAATTGGAAAAAAAAAATGCTGCAACTCAAAACTTTAATACCGCGCATCAATTATGGCAAACTAATGTAACTGCACGATTGTTGGCTTTAAATAACGCTCTAGTTGCGCAAGGTGGTGTTGGAAATTTTACCGATTTAAATTTGGCAATTGCTGCTTATCAAGCTGCTTTGGGTGTTGCCGCCGATCCTGCTTTGGTGACACCTTTACCTGAACCCGTTAATACGTACGTTGTAAATCCATTGGTTCAACGACTTGCAAATTATGAAATCATGGCTTCGACAATGGTGTCATCACTTGCTGTTTGCAGTTTATCCGCTTTAATGTTGCCAATATAAAAAAAACATGTAAAAAAATGTATAAAAGAAATAAATTTTTTTTAAATTTAAAAAAGTGTACTTTTTTTCATATAATACAACTTAATTGTCTTTCGTAGTCACCAATTAAATCACGCCTATCCATTTCGAATAGAATTGTTTTTAAATCCGACCATGTTCTTGTTCCATTTCGTTCGACCCATACTTTAAATGTTTGCATTGCTTTAGCTTGAACATATCTATTATCGCTATCAATAACATCAATACATGACTCATCAAGTCCGCAATATCTTGCAAAGCGACTCCATTGCGAACCAATACGATCAGCGAAATAAGAAAATTCCTTCGCCTGTAATCCTCGTTTTTGAAGGTGTGGCTTCTCAATTTAATCTATAATGTCTTGTTTATAAGGAAACTCTAAAATGTTTAATAAACGTGCCATATTTTGTGGTGAAATAATGTTCAATCTTTCCATAACAAGCGCCAAATCTATAAAGGTTTTACATTTTTCTAATTCACCTTCTCCAATTTCATCTTTGAGTACATATTTAATTTTATTAAATACTTCTGTGGTCAAATGATTATTTATTATTAATATTTTAGTTTTGTAATCCATCTAAAGAAAAAATATATTTAAAGAAATAAAAGTTTTACAAAAAAAAATTAAAAGAATAATGTTTGCATATGCTCAATACAATTTTCAAGATTGCTTATAAGTTCTTTATTGATTAATATAATATTATCATTTGAGTTTTTAATGTCATTTAACCATTTGGATAGGGTTTTCAATAAAATTATGTTGATTTCGTCGGGTTTACGCTGATACAATTTGACTAACACTTGATAACATCGATCACTTTCATATCTGTTATCGTGTTCGATAACGGCAATTTCGTTTGAAGTAAATTTTAGATATTGCGCCGATTTTCTCCATTCTGATGATAGTTTATTGTTAATAAATAGTTTTGTTTTATTATCCATCTAAAATAATAATTTTTTTAAATATAACAAAAAAAAAAAAAAAAATTGTCAACAATAATGTAAATTATAATTTGATTTTGATATTGTAAGCTTCTTTTCGTATTCGTTTAGAATTCGTGATCTTCATTCTGTTGCTTTATCTTGTTTGCATTTCGTTTGTTCTATTTTGATAATTTTTAAATGGGTCTTTAAAAGTTTCTTTCTATTGTTTCTAATGCGTATCTTTTTTTCGTACTGTCTTTCGTTGTTATATTTAATATCAAATATTTCTGCTTCTGAATCAGACATTCTTTTTTAAAAAAAAAATTAATCTTGAAAAATAAAATGGTCATGTAAATCATATTGTAAATGTTAAATAATGAATTAAAATAAACAACGTATAAGTAACGTCAAAAAAAATATTATTTTAATTTTCTAAAAAAAATGCGTAAGATAGCTCATAAAAAAGTACATCATAAAAAAACACATTATAAAAAAAAATATAAAAGAAATAAAAAAAGAACAAAACGTGGTCGTGGATTGGAAAGCCTTGTTACAATTGATAATGCAAAAGCTCTTGGTAAATTTGCAGTACAAAATGCTGATGCTATTTCCAAATTGGGTGGAGCCGTTGCTGGATGGTTTAAACGAAAAAAAGGCAAAAAAGTACCAATACAAACTACTGCACCACCAATTGTAAATCAGGATAATTTAACAGCGGCTCAAAGACTTGATTTATATAATCGAGGATTATTATAAGGTGAGTTTAAAAAAAATATTTTATTATATTTAATCATTCTACATTTGGTATTTCCCATAAAAAATCCAAAAAATCATCCTTTTTCGAAACTTCATTTATTCGATCGATTGTATCTATAAGATAAAAATTTATATAAAAAAAATATTTTTATTATTAAAAAAAAATTATTAAAAAAAAGTAGACGGACCTTGTGATACACTGGTTGTAACAGGCGTTGCTTCATTTATAATATCTGCGTTGATATTAATTCCTATAAGTTAATTGAAAAAATAAATTTGAAGAAAAAAAAAAAGGAATAGAAAAATAATAAATTTAATACATGCAATAACAAACCTTGAGTTGAGCTACTCGTCGCCACAATTGGTGGTAAATTGTCGAGGTAATTGGTATCAATAGGACAACTTCCGCTAGCACCAATAGCGAGTCTGTTTCTTAAGTGGTATTTATTTTCTTTAAGTTTATCTAAAAAATATCAAGTTATTATATAATAAAAAAAATTTATAAAAAAAATTATAAATAAAAAAAAAATTTTATGATGAAAAAAAAACCTTGAGCTAATTGAAACTGTCGAAATATATCGTAGATGTTTTTTAAATTTTTTCGCCTACTATGCGCCTGTTTGGTTGTTTCTCGCCTCTGTAGCCGTTTTAACTTGCTTTTGTATTTGATAAGTTCTTCTACAGCAACATCTATAATGTTGTGTAAATTCGACACTTCATAACTCATTTTCATTTTTTTTTAATTGATGTTCGATGTTTGATGTTGCTGTTCGATGAGAATAATAATTTTTTCATAAAATTTATATTAAATTAATGTTTGTTTCGTTACTAAAAATAGTTTGATAAGTTTGTTTTGCTTTCGATTAATTCTTTTGTTTTATTTAGTTTCGGTCAATAAAATTTAGTTTCGCTTTCCAAAGAACAATGAAGTTTCGTTTTGTTTAGTTTCGAAGATTAAAAAAACATGCCATGTTTTTTAAAAAACATGTCATGTTTTTTAAAATTAATGTCACGTTTTTTTAAAAAAAATATGACATGTTTTTTAAAAAACATGACATGTTTTTTAAAAAACCTGCCACATTTTTTAATAAACATGGCATGTTTTTTTAATAAAAAATTCGCTATAAAAACGGGTGAATTTTTTTAAAATTATCAATGAAAGCGAAAAAGAACAGAACAAAGAAAAAGTATATCAAACTTATTTATAATATAAAAAAATGATGTCTATAAAAGAAAGTGATAAAGATTATAAATATGAAAGTTATAATGGTTTAAAGAATGCTTTTTCAAAACGAGAAAATATAGTTATAGAAGATATAAGAGCAAATTGCCATCATTTGAAATTTTTTTTTATTGAGTTGGAGGAGATTTTAAAAATAATGGATTCAGAAGACATAGAAGTTGTCGAATATGTTGAAAAAGCTTTACAATCATTTATAAAAGTTAAAAAACAATTGGAAAGTGTGTTGCCATTTTCTTCACACACGGAAAAAATCGATGTTGTTTTGTAATTTTTTATATATGCAATTGAGAGATTAGCATATTTAATTGACAATAATTTAAATTATTGTAAACATCAAGGGTTTGCGATAAATCCGCATTTATTTTATAATTTTATGGTGTTTGTTATACAAATTAATACTTTTAAGACGAATAAATTTTTTATATAATATTTTGTATTTTTTTAAATTTTTATTGTTAACTTTTTTTAAGAATAAAAAAAAATTTTGAAATCCTTCGAATAATAACTTGTTAAATTAATTTTTTTTTAAAAAAAAATATGAAATTTTTTTATCTGTTTAGATGAGTACGCATAAATATAAAAAAATTGTTGAGGACGGTTCTTTATGGTTTTGTATAAAGAATGATTTATTATATGTGAACATTATAAAATTTGCAGTTGATAATCCTAAAATTAAATTTTGCCCTTATAGGCATAAAAATGTTGATATCTTAAATTCAGAACAGTTAGAGTCTTTAAATCATATAAAATATGTTCAGTATCATTATGAAAGCGTTTCAAATAATGCCAAACTGATTTTGTTTGCGCGTGTTCACGATAAAATTAAAGAAGACGAAATATGTGATTTTTGTCATGGGTTGTTGTATTTTCCACATGTGGCAACATCAAAAAATTGTACTTGCGTGAAAATTGCTAATTGTTGTATAGACTGTATAAAGTTTGCATGTAAATGTTACACCTTTTATCAAGACGATAAAAAGCATCAAAAGATTGTCAAAAAATATGTAGAATGTGTAAATCTTTGTTCCATATCTGGCGAATTAAATAACATTCAATCACATTTAAAAGTTTGTAAAGAAAAATTGGAAAAATGTATGTTTTGTTCAAAGTATTCGGATAAAAATCATGATTGCATCATCAATGAAAACGATGAAGATATTACAGTCATTTCTAGTCAATATAATGTTTTACCAAATCTTTCCAACTCTAATATTCCTCAATTATTATCAGAGGCGCTTAAAGATGATATTAAGAAGATTGAAGATAACGTAAAATATTTCGCGAAAAAATTTAGCGAATTGAAAAACGACACTAATTTTGAAAGTTTTAGAGAAGTATTAAGTTGTCAGCAAAATGAAGTCGAAGAGTTGAGCAAACGAATTAATGCTGTAGAACAAGTTATGAAAGAACAATCAATTCAATATCAGCGTGGTTTATTGGAAAACGCAAAAACATTTGTTACCGATAACGGAATGTATATATGGAGAATTGAAGTCGATAGTTTAGAAAGAATGAAGGGGGAAGATTCATTGAAAAGTGCCTATTGTAAAACGGAAAAATACGGCTACGTATTTTTTTGGCATTTGTATTGCAATAAAAATGATTTTGGTATTTCTTTTATTTTATGCTCGGGGAATTATGACGATGTGCTGCAATGGCCTTTAAAGAAAGAAATATCGGTCGAAATATTAAAATCGACAGGTGGAAGTTATTGTAAAAAAAATTTCTGCACAGGTGACAATTATCATGAAAGTTTTTGTAAACCATTAATGAATCAAAACAATATTGGAGTTGGTTTTCAAAAATTTTTTTCTCGAGAAGAAATATCCAATTTTAAAACTTTTAATAAATTTGTATTTTTAAAATTGACAGTTGTTTAATTTTTTTATTTGTAAAAAAAGATATTTTAAAGGAAAATAATTTTTTTTTAGATGAAAAATAAATTGAAAGAAATTGGTGATCATCTCATTCAATCAAGTGTCAGACAAATAAAATATTTTATGGAGTTACCCCCGTGTAAATATGAAAATATTAAATGTGGCGACGAATTAGTTGAGCAACTCTTTAAAGACTACTTTAGTAATGGAGAAAAGTTGGACGATTTTGTTCAAGCGTTATTTTTTACCGGCGAAAAAATGTTATCAAACAATTTTAAAAAATTTCTTATTGACTGCAATAATATTGCGGAACAAGATAAACAATGTTTAGAATTTATTCCTTATGTTGATATGTAATAATTATATCTTTATTTAGGTTAAAATTAAAATGTAAAAAAAAATGACATACATGTTAGCGCGATGGACCTTTGAACCCCATTTGATGTTATTAACAAATAAACAAAGAACAAAAATTCTTTCTTTGGTTAATGATGTCGACTTTTATGAAATGAAAAATTACATTGATAATACCAATTTCAATTTTGGTCGTGCTTTAGCATTTTACAATGCAATCAAAGTTATGAAAGTAAATTTTAAAGAAAAGAAAACATTAACAATGCTCTTGTTTAATAAAATGCATAAAATTGATTTAATAAAAGATTTTACAATTTTTTCATTTGTGACAACGTTTGAAATAATGTGCAATGTTAAAAATTATGTTATTCAAATTTTATTTTAAAAACTTTATTTGTAAATTAATTTATGTTAAATAATATTGTAATTTTTTTTATTTTAGAACAAAAAAAAAATGCAAAATCTCTTAAAAAAATATTTAATTGAAAATCCTGAAGAACTTTTTCGTGCCTTTAAATGTGACGTGCAAGATGGACCACGTTCATTTATGGAGGTGTTGATATCTAATGCGGATTTTAAAACTCTTTTTCAAGTGTTGCACTTGATATACCGTAAGAGATTTTTTTTAAAAGATCAAAGTTATAAGGAGTATGCCGATTTTTCCAAAAGTATAAATTTAATCAATGATTTAATGAACGATAATTATATTTGTGTTTTTGAATATATACAATATTTTGATGAAAGAAAAGACAGACAAGATGAAAGAAAAGATAGATTTAGACAAGACCATTATAAAGTTATGTCTCAATGTATGCAGTATGTGATTGATATTTGTTATGATTTTCATTACCGTTCCATTATATACCCTTATTATATACGACGTTATGAATACAAGTTAAATCATGTTTTTTATAAAATTACGCAAGGACTGTCAAGAGAAGAAGCATATCCCTTAATAAAAGCTTTACTGTCGCAGTCGTTATTACGATATGTACAAATGGAAAGACAGCATAATTTGTCAGATGCCCGGCAAGAAATGATAACGTTTTATAAAAATTCAACATGTCAATCAGGAATTTATGCTTATCTTCGACATTTATTGAAAGTTCATATTCATCCGACTTGCCCAACGGTCGATTCTTCTCTCTGTCCCAAGGCATTAGCTCATTTTTTTTAAAAACAAAATCATTTGAAGAACATCTTGCAGTTTGTAATGTTTTTATAAGTATCGATGGAAAGAAACCTTTTTTAAATAGTCTTTTTAAGTATCAATTTTATGGGTTTATATTTTGGCTTTTAAGGCAAGTAGTTGAACCCGACAAAGATTGCCCCTTAAGACAAACAACAACAGACCGAACTATGTTTGATATAATATTGCGAATGCAAGACGATAACGACGAATTAACTCGAAAAATTTTAGCTTTAAAATATGAAGAATTATTAGTGAATAAAGAAGAGTATACAAAAGTGATGATTGAATTTGTGTCGCTTTTTAAATCAATAAAATATTTGTCGGTGAATATTAAAGATCAACTTTTAAATAAACGAGAATGTTTTTTTATTACGAATGATTTTTTAACCAATGTAAAATGCGATATAATGAAGAGGAGAGGAATTGTTTTTTTTTAAATTTGTTATTTTTTAAATTTGTTAATATGTTTTTTTAGAGAAAAAAAATGATAAAAATTGCGTTACGTGACGGTGCCAAGTGTCCAACTTTAGGAACATCCGGAAGTATTGGTTATGATTTGTATCCATTAAAAGATGTTGAAATCTCTCCGCATTTTTTAACCATTATTGATACTGGCGTTGTGGTTTCTCCTCCCGATTCGTATTATTTTCAAATAGCTCCAAGATCAAGCACATTTACAAATAGTTTGTTATTGCATCCCGGTATTATTGACACCGACTATCGAGATGATATCAAAGTATTAATTTGTAATCTTACAAACGAAACAATTTATTGGTCGAAAGACAAGGCGATAGCTCAAATGATTTTGAAAAAGAAAGAAATGTTGCCGGTATTAAAATGCTGCGAAAAAGAACTTGATGAAACACAAAGAAATAAAGGTCGATTTGGCTCAACGAACGATAGCGACGATATAATGGATATAACTTGTACTAATTAATAAAAAAAAATGTAATATCTATATAAATTGAATAAATTATATTATATATTAATTTTTTTGTATTTTTTTTGAAGAATGAAGTATGAAAAAAAAGAAAAATATTTTAATGATAAAGTTTTGTTTACAAAAAATTTGTGGACAATACGTCGATATAATGATGAAAGTTATGAAGATAATTTGGAAAAGTTGCTAGAGCGTAAAATGACATGGAATGATATCGAACGTTTTATTGCTAAACGAACAAATTTAACTGTTTTGAAAGAACTGGAACGTACAATCGATATGCCAATAGAAGAGCGACAATTTCTTGTTGCGTTTGTATCTGTGGTTGTGTATTACAGAGAAGAAGGTGAGCAATATCGTTTAATTAAATCAATTTATAGATCTGTTGTTCATTTTGTTAAACCGTTAGAAGCAGAAGCAAAGTTAGAAGAAATTGTTAGTTCCAATTTAGAAGGTGCTAGACATTCAAATCATGAAGAAAGCGGTTGGATTTTACACAGTTTATCGCAATTTGAAAGTATGGTTTTAAGTAATGTGAGTTTAAATGAATTTGTTATGTTAAGAGATTCAATCATCGGTGCCAAGTGGGAAACAAATAATGATTTTTATTGTCAAAATCCACTTCATCCAACTACAATTAAAAAAGTAATTCGATTTTTAAAAAGAAATAAAGTGCATCTTTGCGATATAAAAAATTATTTCATGTCTCAAAATCCTCTACACAAAATAACTTTGAAAAAAGTAAAAAAATATTTAGAAAAAGAGATATATGCAGAATCTAATATACTTTTAAAAACATTTTCACCACATCAAATAAACACAACAATGTTTGATTTTTCTCAGTGTTTTCCTTCTGGCTATTGTTTTTATGCTAGTTTCTTAATTGGTCTCTATCAATGTATTAAAAAAAAGTTTTCCCATGAAGAACTAGAAAATGTATCGATAGAAAAATGTTTATTCAAATGTCAAGAATACGAAGAGCAATTACAATATATAAAAGAACATTCGTTTAACATTAGATGGCATGAATTGGCGGAACTGTTAAATGTGATATCAAAAATGTTTTCCAAATTTAACATTGTTGTTTATAATTTACTTGTAAAAACAAAAAGAGTTCAAGTGAAATTAAATTCTCGTTTGAATGGCGACAAAAAACAAATGAATTTAAAAACGTGTATGAAAACAATGAGTAAATGTTACGAAAGTCAAATGATCACCAGTGAATCACGTAATCCATATAGAGAATTTGCAAACGATGAAGAACGGACAGTATATAACAATCGTTTAAAAAGAGAAAACACAATTCAAATTTTAATTATTCCAAAAAATAATGAATTTCATTGTGTTTCACTATTATCAAAAAAACATCAATATATTCCTTTAAAATTTAATAATTATTTTAACGTTTGCGAACAATGTCATCAGTTTAATAGAAACGCAGCAATACATTTAAATTGTAAAGGATTTTATCGAGAAAGTCGAGTTAAATACGATGTGACAAAATCTTTTTATAAACCTCAACATATTCTTTTTCATGAGTCCAGAAATAATTTTCCTTTTTTTATGACTTTTGACTGTGAGACAGAAGTAATAAATGAACGTTTAGTTTATTATTGTCATAGTATATGACAATATATTTTGTATTGATGATGAAATGGCTAGAAAAGTTTTTGGATTAGATGAAATGGGAAATACACGTCTCCAGTGGACTCTTTACTTTGAAAATACTTTTGCAAGTATGATGCATTGTATTGAAAAACTTCCTCCACTTATCAATAACATAAATCCCATTTTGAAAACCATTCGCAAACAAAGATTTCAAGAATGCCATCACGCTCAGGACTTTGAAGGTTTAAATGCTTTAAGAGTATTTGATTTGTTGGTCATTGCTCAATGTATTGTCGATTTTGCCGAAAATGAAAAAAAAAAACATACAGAATTGAATTTAACTGGTAAAGAACGTCAAATAATTTGGCAAACGTCGAAAAATCAATGTACAATTTGTAATTTATATGTCGACAGAATTAAATCAAATCATCGCCTAATTGACAATCATAATGTTTATCAATATGAAAGTGCAAAGCATGAAGTTATGAAATACATTTTGTTTCAAAATATAACTCAAATTGATCATTTTCAATTAGATCAATATTGCGTAGATTATTTGAGGAATACACAAAGAAATGACATAGAAAATGATTTGTTAAAGTTATATAAAATTTATATCATTTTAATCGAATTTCAAAAGTGTGGAAGAAGTCGTAACGGTAAATTTTGCCATTATTTTTTTTTGTCAAACGATGAAATGCTTGATATTCTCAATTCCGTTGAGGAATTATATACGCATGATGAAATGATGATGGACGACTATTTGTTTTATGATTGTTTTAAAAAAATCACAGAACATCTTTCCACTTTGTATGAAAATAATCCATTATTTGAAAATTTATATATACGCTATTTAGATTATGTTGCAAAATTAAATTTAATTGGAAATCTCTGGCAACGAGTCATGCTTGTCGATGTGCAAAAAGAAATTTATTCTGTACCCGTGCTCGATACGATGATGACAAAACAAGAAGAATGTATAAAATATTTAAAATTTATTTGTTTGAGGTATTTTGATCACGCAGTAATAGATCACGATCATTGGACAGGAAAAGTATTGGGGTTAGCTCACAACTATTGCAATTTACAGTATGGACGAATTAAACCGCCTCAGGTTAACATATATGCACATAACGCTTCTTTTGATATTTTAGTAATGATAACAAAATACATGGCTGAATTAACGCGTTATCCTTGGATGCAAATGCATAATGAAAAGCAAGAATTTCAACAACTTTTTGCCAGTCATAACATGTCTGAATTATTTTGCATTGCAAACAGTTTAGGAAAATTAAAAACTGTTTCTTACAAACATGTAAAATTTTTAGACAGTTTGAAATTATTGAATTGTAAACTGGAAGATGCAACAAAAAATCTAAACGAGGAAATAAAAGACAAACTGAAAACGAGCATATTAGATTATTTATTTTTACAAAAATGGGTTAGTTTTGAACAGTACACAAATTGGACTTTAAATCCATCTTCTACCCAATTTTTTACTGGGAAAAGTTGTTTCCCCTATGCAAAAATCAACAAAATGGATTTGAATATATTGCGCACACCTCACATTAATGACTTTTTAGGAAATTTTTTGAGTAAAGCTAAAGATGAACAAGACGAACGCAAGCAATTACAAGTGCCATTTGATAACATTATGAAAATGTGGAATTTATTAAATTTAAAAAATTATGGACAGTTACTTCATATTTATAATATCATCGATACAATTTCTCTTTCTTTTGTTCTATACGATTTCGACAATAGAATATTTCAAGAGTTAGGTTTTCACATTTTTCCTTTTCATTCGATTTTTTCATTTGCAAGTAAATATAATTCGTATGTGGGAAATATTTGCGTTCAACATATTGTGAGTAAACCTCACCACGACATGATTGAAATGTGTATGAAAGGAGGAATGTCCACTAACGGCTCGCAACCGATTGTCATATCAAATGAAAGTGAAAATAACGTCATAAAAACAAAAATCAAAATGTGGGATGAAAATGGACAATACGGCGCGGCACAATTAAAAGAATTAGGAGTCTCAATGGAGTCTCAAATTCATTCAACTATGAACTGGCAGCAAATTATAGAAAGATATTATCATCAAGAAGGAACATTTAAAAGAAGTGCAATGATTCATTGTATTTTAAGAATTAAAAAAGAAGCGCATGCCAGTTTAAATGGTTTTTCCCCACTCGTGACACGTGAAAAAATTAAAATGGAAGAGCTTTCCCCATTTGAAATTTTTGATAAAAGACAAAAAAATAAAAAAGAATACAAATTGAATATTGCCAATAACGCTAAATTAGTTTATAAATATGGAGAACACGAAACTGTGGAAACTTTAGACCGTTTAATATGGCTAAACAACATTCTTTTTTACAGTTTTTCTAGAAAACGTAACAAAACTTGAATAAATATCAGAAAAACTGTTGGTGGCGATTGTTTTTCTGATGTATATATGATATGATACAATCCATTACAGTGTAAAACTTAAAAATCTATTACTAAAACATAATAAATTTTAATTTATATATGAAATTTTTTATTTAAATATCAATAAAATGGCAAAATTCGGCGAAAATACTCACCACCTGTATCTCCCGCCATATCCATTTTAGACGGGGGATTCACCGCTTGTGCACTTAATTGTGGTGTGTATGTATATTTCTGTATATGTGTTTTTGTGTGTTTGTTAGTGTTTGTTTGTGTTTGTGTGTGTATGTGTAAGTGTATGTGTGTGTGTGTGTATATGTGAGTGTGTGTATTTGTCACATTGTACTAATTAGACATTAAAATGATTGTTACTAGAAATTAGAAAATAATTCAATATACCTTAATTAAAACATCTCTTTCTCTTTCAAAATCATCAATAATTTTTTTATCCATTTTATAACACTATTTGGTAATTTTTAAATCTAAAAAAAATTCAACATAAAAAAAAAGGCTGCATAAAAATTATATTGTCTCATTGTGTGTGTGTGTGTGTCTGTGTGTCTGTGTGTGTGTGTGTGTGTGTGTGTGTGTGTATTAATATATAAATGTAGAGTCTAAGAGTTAGGAAAGTGTTGTAACAGCAAAAACAGCAACAATAAAAAATGACCATTCATTTTTTATTGTTGCTGTTTTTGCTGTATATGACAGGTCATTATTTATATCTATAGATATAGATATAAAAAATTATGTATATATATATATATATATATATATATATATATATATATATATATATATATATATATATATATATATATATATATATATATATATATACATATATATATCTACATATATATATATATATATATGTATATATATATATATATATAAATATATATATATATATAGATATATATATATATAAATATATATATATATAAATATATATATATATATATATATATATATATATATATATATATATATATATATATATATATATATATATATATATATATATATATATATATATATATACAGTTACAGGAAAAAGTATATGGACAAATTATTTTTAGATATGATTCTACATTAAATGAACGAAGCCTCATACTGTAATATTATTTGTGTAGCTCTAAAAAAGCTCTTTTTGACCGTGAGTGTGTATCCAAACAGTTACTTTTTGCTAACTTTTGGTCAAGATCTTCAATAAAGTTCATATTGAAGATCATTACCAAAAGTTAGCAAAATATTACTTATATATATATATTAATATATATGCAGTAATGCTAAAATTATAATGGATTTCTAAAATTTCATTAATAAACTCCAATTTTAGAAAGACAAAATTGTGTAATTGTTTTTTGAATGCTTATAAGTTAAAATGCATATATATGAGGATTAATTATATAAGACCGGCTTTTGGATTTTAATGTCATAAATGGTTTCTAAAGTGATTAGTGCCCAAACAGGGCAACATCAGATGGAAGGACATTTGTAACTGGGTTCGGAATTTTCGATAAGTTTTTAAGTCAGTGTGGTTTCTAATATGTTCTACTTTAATTTCTAAACAAAGGAAAACAAGTTTTGCTGGAAATCTACAGAGTTTTGATGGAAATACAAGAAATGACTTGAGTCTGAGGAAGTAAACCCAAAAAAAAAGCGTAAGAAAGTAAATTCAAAAATACTATCTTCAGGCATTAAAACAGACTCTTCAAAAGTGGGAAAGTGTGGTCGAAAGCGGTCCACTACACCAAAACTTGACGAAATGGTGCAAAATAGGGCGCTACAGGAATAGGTGTTTTGCCATTGATTTTTCTTATTCTATAAACGCATATAATCTTCTGTTTTTTTATTCATGTCCTCGAATATAAGACCTTTAAAAATTAAGAATTTTAATATAATTAGTCAATTACCAGCTTCCCAAACTTTTACTTGTTTAAATATCAACTAATTAGTAAAACAATTATTAACGATTTTACAAAAAAAATTTGCTCGCTTAAACCATTATATTCGCTTATAACTTTTTTATAAGCTTTCCCAACCTTTGCTTTAAGAATTTTCGCACGCTTTAACGACACCACTGAGTCAATGGTGTAGTTCAAGCCAAAAAAGAAGTCAGCGGCTGACTGATTGCTATAATTGTGACTCCAGTGCGCAACGAAAAACATTTGATTTTTGACAAAAAACACGTTTTTGACAAAAAACACGTAATTTTCATGAACTTTATTTTCTTATATCTTTTTTAAGTAAAGCTAGAACCTTGAGGTTTTTTGAAGGTAAGATTTCCTAAATACCAAAACATCAAATTTATTTGAAAATTTCAATATAGATTAAAAAAGGAATAGGAATCTAATGGAATGGGGAGCCTTTTTAACATTAATACATAATTTCTTAGTTCTCGGCATTTAAAAACTTGAAGGTCGGTTTATTAAAAAAAATAAAAATTTTAAAAAAGGTTCTCTGTAAAAAATTAAGCAAGTACAGCGTTTCCTCTTTTTAAATCAAGTATTTATTTAATTTTTCTTGAAGAAATGGGACCAAGGAATTTTGTTTAGAAATTATGTATATAATCTTTTTATTACTTTTTTTAATTTTCGTGAATTATAAGGCTTTCCAGACAAATAAAATTAGATAAAGAAATAAGGCTTTCCAGACAAATAAAAATATACTTTTAGAGAATCATTCAGACTCAGATGTTAATTTTTTTAACACTGATGAAATAGTTAGCAACAGATGTCCTTCTTATTATAATTCCGATATTTCTAATCTTTCTGCTGATATAGATATTAATGACTTCTCTATTTTACATCTAAATATTAAAAGCTTTCAAAAGTTTTTTTTTGTTGGGGATTTTACTAATAATGCGCTTAATAACAACACAAATAAAAGTGTAAAAAATTTTATAAACATCATATTTCAAAATGGGTTCATTCCAACAATACAATTACTAGGAATAGCGCAATCTCAATTGATCAGATTATAACTAATGAATATATAAAAAACAAAATGATAAATTGAATAATAATATCTGATATATTGGATCATTTCCCAATATTTATAATCGCACCTAAAGTTGTCGAACACACCCCTCGAAAAAAATAATAATTACAAATCGAATACATAATGACATTTCTATGAAACTTTTTAAAAATTCTCTATTTTCTGAAAACTGGACGAAACTTTACAAATTCAAACCACAGATACTGCTTATAACAGTTTTCTCCCGATATTCAAAAAACACTACGATAAAGCTTTCCCGGTGGTAAAATTATTAAAACTAAAATATTTATAAACCATTGGATTACACCAGGAATAACAGAATCATCAAAAAAAAAAAAAAAATCGATTAAATGTTTCTGAAAAAAAGAATATATGAAAATAAATTAAGCTATAAAAAATATAAAAATCACTTTGAATCAATTATAAAACTTTTAAAGAATTTATAATACTCAAATAAAAGAAAATTTAAAGACGATACTCAAAAAACGTGGCAAGTAATCAAATAAGTAATTGGAAAAAAAAACACTATGCTAAATGGTCTTCCAAAAAAACTAAACTATCATCATCAAGATATTGCAGAAGAATTTATATATAACTCTGTTATCCTGTTTTTTGATAAATCGTATTGTTTTATAAAGAAACTTTTTTTGAAGAACACTTTTTAGGTTTATTGTTTTTTCCATTTATTTTGGATATAAAATGGAGAATTGGTAGCTCAGACTGGTGAAGAAAACAAACAATCCTTTTTTTTTTTTTTTTTTTTTTTTTAATTTTATTAAAAACTTTTTTTGAAGAACACTTTTTAGGTTTATTGTTTTTTCCATTTATTTTGGATATAACATGGAAAATTGGTAGCTCAGACTGGTGAAGAAAACAACCAATCCTTATTTATTTATTTATTTTTTTTTGATTTTATTTTAAAAACAAACTATCATCCACATTAGCGTCAGAACATGTATTGCCTCGAACTATTGCTTACATAACTCTTATATAACAACTACTGAAAAGAACATGTTATGACCAGGAAAATGATTACAGGTAATAGTGATTACAAGTAAAATGGATAAAAGTAAAAGTGAGATGAAGTTTTGGTGATTTGACACAAGGCGATTTGACACAGTTTAACGCCCAATTACTTTTGTGCTTTATTGCCTTGTATTTTCAAAAATTCATTAGTTCATTCTCAAAAACACGAATCTTATCGAACAAGGCCGCTGCGCAGACGAACAAGTTGAGCGTGGTAGTATCAGGGACGTGGTGGTGATTGAACTGAAAATTATCGCTCATGAGACGAGTGCTCTACCACTACCTCTACCTTACTACCATATTAATTAACGCTGTTGTAGAGGCATCACTAACTTTATATCATATTGCAGCCTTACTAACTGTACATCATTTTGCAGCCTTAGCTATATTAGTTAAGTCTAGTACTATTTTTCATTAACTATTTGCTCTTCAAACTCGTCACTTTAGCTGTATCTAAAGTTAAGGATTCAATACTAAAAATTTCATCTGAACCAACTTCTGATGTTGTTTAAAGATTTTTTTGTCTAATTTGCTTCCTCTTTTTTCTCTTTAATGAACAATTTTACAACCCTTGTTGCCACTGCTTGGTGCACACTGCCAAAATTCCTGCTTCTTTTTGTTCCTACCTTGGATTGTTTGTCCTTTAAATATTCTCTTACCATAACAGGGACCTAAAACAAGTAAGGTATTATAAAATTGAAAGTGTTTTAATTTAAAGTGACAAGTCACTAAAATATAAAGTCTCGGTCAAATGACTAGAGATAAGTACATGATGCTCTTTTTTTTTTACTTAATCTACCGTTTTGCGAAGTGTATTTGTAAATTCAAAATAATACTGGTAAAAAAAATTATATGTATTACTTTTTACTTTTCTCACAGAGACAAACTATGTTCCATTGTGCACTCACTTTTGTCGACATTCCGCTTGCCTAAATGTTTTTTGTTTTACTATCAAATCAAAATCGTTATAAAAACATTTGTTGTACAGTAAGCAAAAAAATAAATGGCACAAACTTTTTTTTTGAAAAAAATTTTATAAAATGGTATAAAATGGTTAAAATGGTTTTTGTTTTTAAGAGAAAAAACTATGAATTATTTGAAAATGGCATTATACTAAAGCACCCTATTCAAAAATTGTCAAATATAAGTTCATATGATGTATAAAAATCAACTGTACTTATATTGATCAAATATTTTCTCGCAAAAAAATAATGGCACAAATAAGAAAAATTCCAAAATTAGACAAAAAAATTTGTATTTAGACAAAAAATTTAGTATGTCAATACTTAGTAGGGCCACCCTTTGCCAAAATAACTGCTTGCCGATGTCGAGGTATCGATTCCACAAGAGATTTGGTTTCGTCTTGAGTGATTTTATCCCATGCTTTGACTATTGCTGCTTTTAGATAATTTAGCCTTCTGTAAGCTCGATCTCCAATTTTCCGTTCTAAAATGTACCACAAATGTCAATCGGATTAAGATCGGGGGACTGACCAGACTATTCTATCACATTAATATTATTTTTTTAGCAATTGCTGCTATGGCAGTATGTTTAGGGTCATTGTCCTGTTGAAAGACGAAGTTGTTTCCAAATCTAAATTTACGAGCAGAGGTTTTCAAATTTTGCTTTAAAATGTCATAAACGAACTGGCGTTCATAGTTGATTCAATGAAAGTCAATTTGCCAGCTCCTCGCCAAGCCATTGATCCCCACACCATGAAATTTCCAACACCGTGTTTTACTGTTCCTCTCATGCAACTCAATTTGTATGCCTCACCTTGTTTTCGCCAGACTTTTTACTGTCCATCCGAAGAAATCAGGTTAAATTTAGATTCATCGCTCCAAATTACTTTCTTCCAGTACGCGATAGTCTTGTCCGCATACTTTTTTGCAAATAATAATCTTTGTTTCATATGTCTTAGAGTCAAATAGGTTTTTTTGCGATATACACTACCATGAAATTCTTGCTCTCTAATTCTATTTCGGATAGTTTGAGCTGAAATCATAATTTTTTTGTCGTTTTTAACTTTGTCTGCAATCTATTGAGCAGCTTCAAATCTGTTTTTCTTCCCTTGTAAAATAATGTTTTTATCAATAGCAGCAGATGTTCTTCTTTTACGGCCTTTTCCTGACATATAAGTTGAAGTCCCATTCAAATTATGCTTTTTTATAATGTTGCCGACAGTTCGAAAAGGAAATTCTGTTTATTAACTTCTCTCTAGGTCTTGCCGCTATTTACTAAATCCACAGCTAAATTTCTTTGAAAAATCGTCCAATGTCGTTTTACAATGTGCATTTTGCTATAAATTACTGTAAATTTTATTCAATTAATCAAAACTTGTGTGTTACAAATATATTTTATATGTTACATATGAACACATCTTGTGTGTTACTTATGTAAATATAATTTTAAACTTAAACTTACCAAAATATAATTTTTTTTGCCACAAAAATTCAAAAAAATACTAAAAAAGTTTTTGTGCCATTTATTTTTTTGCTTCTATATAACACCTGTGTGCTTTTAATGTAACAAGTAATCCTTTGGTAAAATCATCCACAAGTGCATATAAAAATCTTCAAAATAGTAGTACTCTTTAATGTACATTTACATTATTTACAGTTTTAAAAAAGCATGAAAAAGCGGATAAATTAAAAAAAAAAACTTTAAAAAAATGCATGTTCCATTTATTTTTTTGCCTACTGTAAAGGCTTTTGCAAACCTTAGAAGGTAATAATGGTGGGGAGGGGAGTCGGGGAGGTTTGGATTTCTAACTAGACATTTCAAATTCTTATCACTTAACATTTAAAGAATGTGTTTTAAAATTATTTATATTTTATTTTATATACCTTTAAAATCATTAACAATTAGAATATGACACTGACAAGCAGACAGATCAAACAGCAGTTCTAGTCTCTTTTTTAACCAACTCATACTAGGCATATGGACACTGCATAAAATGTTTTGGAAATTTTATTTTTCAATGGGTTATCTTTTATCAAAGGTTAAAAAAACTGACTTTTGTCATGTTAATTTTCAAATCAAGAGTTAATTTTCTGCCCATAAAATAAATCTTTCTCAAACTTGTAACCATATTGAATGAGCTGTTTGTAAGTTGGCAAATCGCTCAAGTGTAAATTATAGGGTTTTCTACTAAATCTTTTCTACTAAATATTGTTTCTACTAAAGCCTTTGTAGGTTTTCTAAGCTTTTTTGAGCTTATGTTGATATCAAAATATGAGTTTATTATTTAATTAAAAAATAAAGTTTTCAATATATTGGAAACTTAAACATGTTATAAATAAATAATAATGTTTTAATTCCACATAGAAACATTATATAAACAACTCATAATGTATTATTGAGTTATTGGGCTAATTATTAATTAGTAACCAGTCCAAATTAAAGCATGATGCAAGTAAATAATAATAATAATGTTATGTATTTGCCAGTTAGTAAAAAAAATTTTACAATCGTAATTAATAAAAGAAAAATTCACATGACTGGGGCTAGAAGAAGACAAAATTAGTCTTATCATTAAGCCCCGAAATTATAACTTTATTTATCCAACTAAAAGCATGATGCAGCTATTGTTTACATATTATGAATCCACCTAATTTTTTTTTCTTTTAAATTTATTTGAATTTAATAACAATTAGTTTACGTAATAGTTTGATAAATAATTTTTAATCAACCATTAAACGCTGTTGTTTACCGTAAATTTTTAAATATCATAACTTTTAAACGATCTGAAAGAGTATTATTTCCGGACCTTAAGTAACGGCACTGAAAATTGCAAGTTTTTTTTTGGTATTTCTTAAAAAGTTTGAAGATTTAAATTTTTTTTTTTGCGGCAGTTAAGTTAGGCGGTTGCTCTATAAAAAAGGTGATTTTGATAAATAAAAAGAAATCTACGATATTTATGTGTTTATGGAGTTTCTTAGAGAGAATAAGGTTGACTCAAAAAAAAAAAAAAAATTACATTACATTGGTTGATCTATAATGGGGGAAAAAGTGTCATAAAATCAGCGAAATTGATCACATTTCAAAATGCTCTAAGTCAGTTTGTCTTTATCTGTTTTCAAATAAATTTTAGAACATTCTGCAGTACACATAGATACTCCATTTAACCGTCAGATTTTACCTTAATCAGAATATTTAAAAAGTTATTAACTTTTTTGGATGAACCTATGGATTTTCAATAGTTTTGTGGTATGATTTGAAACGTTTAGGTCTATAAATCAATATTTAGAGTGATTCATAAAAAACTCTGACGGATAAATGGAATGTATCTTGTGAACATATCCTGAAAATTTGAAAGCAAATACTTTATCCAATAATAAGTTATCATCTTCTAAGTTTTCAAGAAACATTCAAAACGCGATGCTGAGAAAAATACAAAAGAAAGTTTTAAAAGTAAAAATCTCAACAAATATTTTTTTTAAATTCTAATAATTTCCTGTTGCATAAGAGTCTATGGGTTCTTTTTCTTTTAAAATGTCACAGTAACCCTTCTGCTCTGCTCTGATGGATTTTCTTCGCTTTTTTATATTGTCAGTAGCTTTTTTGGTCATGCCTTTTTCACGTGATTTATCCAGTTTTTTTGGAATTTGGTGCAAAACTGTTCCGGCGAATCGGAAATATTCTAATATGCTAAGGATTTCGTTCATTATTAAAATGTGTGACAGGTGAATATTAAATTGTATGACATTATTAAAATGTATGACATTTGAGACATATGTCATATTTGACATTTATGACATATGACACATTTATGAAATATGACATTTATGACATATGACATTATTAAAATGTATGCCATTATTAAAATATATGACAGCTGAATAGGTACCCATTTCTCTGGTTTCTTTTCCAAAAAATATAGATTTTGGTACACGGGACCATGTTATTGCATTCAAAGCCTCGTTTGCATTTTGTGTTTTGCCATGCATACACTTTTCCAATAGCTCATCTTCCATTAAAGCTTTAAAAGTTGGAAAGATGAGATTTTTTATCCACATAGGAATTGAATTTAGTGACCTATATGACTTATTTTCTTTTACTTGCATCCAATACTTGCATCAACTTCCAGCATCTCGTGGGCAAAATTTATGACAATCAAAAGGATCTGGTAGGTCAGTGAAATGAAAAAAGATCGATAATATTACCTTCTTCATAGCATACAAATTTCCAATATTATTACGAATGGCCCAAACCATAATAATTTTGCATAGAGCCAATTGCACTTTTGTTGGTAAGTTTTCTCTAACCCAGAGAAGGTGTTTTATTATTTTTATTTGATTTCACAAGATTGTGCAAACGAGTCCCAAGGCGCTTCTGTACGTGACCAACACACTCGAGTTTGATTGGGGTTACATTATGATCTTTATATGGATTAGACTTTTTAAAACATCATTAAAACAAACTGGTGTCTCCATCTCCCAAGTATTCTTTATAAATCAGGCCATAATTTAGTAATGATCGGGAAAAAAAATGCCAACAGCACCAGCTGATTCCATTGCGCCTGCGGATTTTGTATGATTAATTTTGCAGATGTGGTTAAGTTTTTCCAAATTTGGTAATCAGAGGTATCGTGCTTGTTTTCCCACATTTTGCAACCAAAGCAATGCCTTGACTTTATTTCCACATCTAAACTATTGTCACCTGAAATGGCTGTTACTACTCCATGTAGTGGTGAAGAATGGCTGACATTTCTGCCACGTCCCATCAACAGAAATGCAAGTACATGGTATATCACTAACAGTGTTGATATGGACAACCTCTCCAGCAGCAGTTTTCATACTAAACTCAGCTACTTTTTTGTAACAATCTTTAACAACTTTATTAAGTTGGAGTGAATGGACCTTTAGTAAAATATTTTAAATTCATTACCGAAGAAAAGGTATCCATAGCACTAAAACCACATCCAATTTCACGAAATGCAACAACAGCTCGTAGATTTATGTCAAAGGTTCTGCGACCCTAAATCTTTTTAATTTTTTTTGGTTTTGTTTCAAGAGAAGTATATGAGGCTTTAATCCAGCCACAATTGGAACATTTGACACTAATAAAGTGTTAATACCCTCGTCGTTTTAAAGTTTTCGTCTATATAGTATGATGTTACTACCACAATTCGGACACATTAATTCACAAAATATATTTGGAAGCATTGCAAAATGTACCAACATAAAAAATTCATTATCAAGAGGATTTTTTACTATAGATGCAGACATTTCATTATTCATATTTAATTTCCTTTGACTTGAACAAGTACCAAGAAACAGATGAATCCCCAATATTTTTTTATTTGCAATTGCACCATTCCACTTTCTCTTTTTTTTTAACTATGGAATTTTGTTTATTTGGCATTCTATTATTATTTAAAATCTAAAAAATATTATCTATATGTATAAAGACACATGCATATACTCATAAATACATGAAGGATGCGCCAAACAAAATAGTAGTAAACATATATATGAACCTATAAAAGTATGACTACTATATAATGATGCTCAATGTAACTTCCACATGCTGTTTGTAGTTTTAAAATATACTTTTTAGAACTATATTTGAGTAGAGCAAAGTGGATGTTTTACCTGAAAAAAAAGAGTTAAAAGAACTACATGAAGGGATTATATTAGACCATAATTATTTTGAACGGTAACTAAGGGCGTTGCTATGTAAATTTCCAAATATAGATAGTCTAAAAAGTTATCAAAGTTGACATAAAAGGTATGGTAGGTGATTTAATTTTTTTGGGAATGAAAGTAATGGTATACATGATGCTGCTTTAATATTTAATAAAATTTTTTTTTCAAAAAAACTTTTTTTCATCATTTTTTATTGGGCTACTACCTTTTAAAATTTTTTTCTTTTTGCGGCAGTTAATTAATATTAATTAGCCAAATTCATTTGACGCGATCCGCATACTTCTGTTTTACGACACAGGGAATAAAATGAAAATGGTAGCTTCTCAGTTTGATAAAAAATAAAAAGCAAGTGTTTTTCATTCTAATACTTATACTTTTTCTGGCTAGATTTTTAAAACGCTTCAATAGTATTGTAGTTTTGCTTTATAATAATTTTAAAATCAAAAGATTCGAATAGTCTACTCAAAATACTATCGTTTACCAAGATCAGAAAGTACAAAAAAACCTATATAAAGTTGTTTAAAACAAGTTTATAAAAAGGGAGATAAAATGCAAACATTTCGCCGAGACATTATTATTCCAGTTAAGCAATATGAAAAAAGATTTAAAAAAACTGACGAGCCAAAATAATCAATTGAATCAATCATAAAAAACAAAAAGATATGCTGAAACAAAAATACAATTCAGCAAAGTGAAAATTATAGTTATAAAAATTATAAAAAGAACCCTTCATTTATAAAAATTCAAAAATACAATTTTCAAAATGTTTCAATTGCTTTTTTTCGAAAAAATTTTAATGGGAACAAACTTTAAGTTTTTTACAAATTTTCTTAATGGTTTTAACATAACAAAACCAGATTGCCAAATTTGATTTCAAGATAATTTTAGTTTTTGATTTTCTTCCTAATCTATATTGAATTTACTGTTTCTTTAAATATGATCTTTAATAAGGTATTATTTTGTTTAAAAATACAATTGTTTGATGTACTGGTCTTTAGCAGGTCCGACTAAAAAACATAACGGTTTCCGTATTTCTGCACACTCGACCCAAACTGGCATTGAACCAGCTCAGGTCGAGTAACATGGATGAAAATTTTCTATTTGTTATTCATGGCCCAACACAATCAACACAGTTTTGAATTTAGTCAACCTAGGGCTCACATATCTTTTATAAGGGCTACAACTATATTTGTTGTTAATTAGGCTAATAAAGTATAAGCATTTTTAACTTTAGCTTTAGAAAGAAGTTTTCAAATAGTTTACCTTTTTAAATATTTTCTAAATGGCCTAGGCCTGGTGTAGAAGTCTGGTCTTATTTTCAAAAGCGTTCCAATATAATAGAAAACTTTAAAAGTTCTCCAAAAAAAACCAAGTAAATCAGATAGTCAACCAGCTGTAATTTTATGTTTTCTGTAATCACGCCACTATTTTGTGTTTTGTTCTATGTTTATGTAATTAATACCACATCGTTTTGGAGCCATCCGGTTACTAAGGTCAATATTTACAATACCAGTATCAAAACGGTTTTTATCAATGCGAAATATGTTATGCCTTTTGAACCGTTAAAAGTGCTTTGTACATCAGTATTTTCAGTATTTTTTAGAATGATATTAATAGCACTTTCGGTATTAATTTTAAAGTGTAATTTTTCCTCAAGTATTATTATTATTTAAATCTTCTGTAATATACTACAGTTCATTGTAACTATTTATAATGTAAATGTTGACAGAACAGAGACGCGCTTCAAATTTCAATCTAATCAGTAGGCAAAATAAACACGTTACAGCTAAGCAGTCATTTTTTTAAAGTGTTATTTCAATTTTTAAACAATTAACGATATATCTTTTTAAAAATAATTTAAGTTGGATTAAGCTATAGCAATTATGTCATCTTTTTATTTTTATTTTTTAAGGACTCTGCTAAATTTAAAAAATGGTTACACTTTGTAACTGTTCCTGTGAAAATCTTTTCTTTTATAGTTTTCATTGCAGTTAGTATTTTATCATTATTGTGTTTTAAAAGCAAAAAAGTAAGAGAAAGTACACAGCTTATTAGAACTAACAGGAACACTGCAATGTTCTATTTCAGGATTAAATCAATGAAAAAGTAAAACAACTGATCTCAAGTAGGCACAATATAATTTTATATCTTAGATTTAATGCATGCAACATTTAACCAGGTAACTATTTTAACTTTGTTGCATTCTTTACTGTTTTTCAAGAAGTCCGCAAATCCCTTCCTTTTATGATCACAATATCTAAATATAACATCTTCACTAATTTTTTTTATCGTAAAATATCTTGTTTGATGACCATTCAGCTTTAATTTTTAGATATTTTATGCGAGACTTCATTAAAAGTACATGTTTGCTATTCAATAACAATATCAAATAGCCTATTAGGCTTAAGTTTATTTTTTAGTTTTAAATAACGTAAATAGATTTGCATTTTGTTTCGCAATTCCTCGAAGTACGCACATAAAACTCTTTTTTATCTTTTTTAATCGTTTACGTTTTTACTCATGATGAATTAGGAACTAATAGCAGCAGCGACAGTATTGTTTAGTTGATTTTTTTGAATAACAAAGTTACCATCTTTACTTTTTTCTCTACATTGAACTAATTTTGAGACCAGGCCACTGAAATGAACTTGGCTAATACAAACATAAACTGCACACTAAGTCAAGTTATATTTCATACATGACAGTGCACAGTGAGCCAGTAGTTGGACAAACGGAAATTTTTGTAGTCTAATCGTAAAAACTTATATAATTTTAGTATCTATATATATTAGGAGAAATTTATTGGTAATTTATTTTTATTAAATCCCTTAGTTACCAGTACTGATTCCCGCATTTGAATATTGAAATTAAAAAATGTTTAAAAATATATATATATATTAGTAATTTTTGTGACATCAACGTTGTGTGATATTTTAATTACATCTACGTTTTTAAAACAAAAAATTAGTACATGTTATTTTGGAGTATTTAGAGATAAGAAAAACAATTGTGGGAAATAAAATTTGTCATGGCATGTTATCTCAGTTATACGTTGAAAATCACAGATCAAAAAATAATCTTTAAGAAATATATTTTTTGCCGCACCATAATTAATAATTACCACAATTGCTGTGTGCTGTTTTATATCTATTTGAACTATATGATGCTTCAGTTGAGTTTTTAGTGATTGCTCATCCCCTCAAATCCCCGTTTTTTTTTTTTTTTTTTTTTTTAGTATCTAGATTTGCCTATTTTCGAAAATAATTTACACTCGTAATTTATAAAAACAAATATTTACATGACTGGGGCTTGAAGAAGACAAAATTCATCTTATCCTTAAGCCCCCCCCCCAAATTGGGCATATTCATCAAATAAAATGTTTTAACAAAATGCAAAGAATAAAATATATAACGTTTAAAATATTTAGTAATTCAAAGAGTATTTATATTTAAGAATTGATTAGTAAAATAAGATGATATATAAGTATTAATATTACAAAAAGAATTTACAATAACTTTTTTTAATAAAAATTGAAATTATAAAATTTTACAATATTTTTAGTAATTAGTATTTCAAATAATAAAACTTAAAAAAATCGTTTGTAAATTCAAAACTTATAAGATAGAAAATACATTTACAATAGCAGACTATTGTTTAGAATATTAAATATAATATTAAAGAGTAATTAGTAGGTTAATTTTTGTTTTTGTTTGCTAGTTTAAAAAGCTTTTTAGAAGAAACTTCAAATATTTGATTTTCATGTATCATCAGTAATTGCTTAGTTTTGTTTTAAAACTGGTTTAAAGAATAATTAGATTTCAGCTCATTATTTAATATTGTATTCCATCGGTTACAATTGAGAATTTGGTTGCTGAATAATGTGTTTTTGGATTGAATGTAATTGTTTTTGAAAATCTGGTAGGGTATATGTGGTTTATTTTTTCAAAAAAGTGAATTAAATAACATTGGTGATATTTTTTTATCAAGTTTAAACATGAAGATAAGAATATGGTAAAGGTTTAGTTTATATACATTTAGAATATTAAGTTTATTAAATAATGTTTGAGTGTGAGAGAAACGGTCTACGTTTGTAATTATCCTTATAGACTGTTTTTGTTTACTAAACAGTTTTTTTACTTTTGTCTCGTGCTGCACCAAGCAAATGTTTGCATAATTTAAGTAGCAATGAATTAAAGAAAAATATAAGTTTTTTTAAACAAGATAGATTTAAAAACTGCTTGGCTTTATACAAAACACCTATATTTTTTGATATTTTATTTTCAATTAGACCTATGTGGTCCCTCCATGTTAAATTTTCATCCAGAACCACACCTAAAAATTTTATTGATTGCTCTTCTTCTTTTAATAATGCGTTATCAATAAAAAGATCAGGAAGTTTTAATGGGGTCTTGTTTTTTATGAAGACGACGGAACAAAGTGTATTTGGATTTATTGATGTTCAAAGATAGCTTGTTTGATTTGAACCATTGGGTTAATTTTTCAAGCTTCTTTGTTTACTGTTTGAAATAATTTACTGATAATTTCACCAGAATAAAACAAGTTTGTATCATCTGCAAACAAAGTTAAGTTTAAAATGTTAGAAAATTTATATAAGTCGTTAATATAAACGAGAAATAAAAGTGGTCCTAATGATCTTTTGCAACTTACAGGTGATTGACTTATATTCCGTTTTTCCGCTATCATATGAAATAAACTGCTTTCTATTAGACAAGTAACTATCAAACCAGGACAAATTAGTATTTATTATACCATAACTTTTCAGTTTGGATAGAAGGATTTTGATGATTGACAGTGTCAAAAGCTTTACTTAAATCGATAAATACACCTAGGGTATACTTGTCTTCATCAAACCCTTTAAATATATCATGAACAAGGTGAGTGATTGCATGATCAGTTGAATGACCAAACTGTTTATGAAAAAGAATATTATTAACATTTAAAAAGGAATATAGTCTATTATACATAACCCGCTCTAATATTTTAGAAAAACAAGAAAGAATCGAGATTGGTCTATAATTCGTAACATCGGAAGGATCACCTGATTTTAACACTGGAATGACTTTTGCAATTTTTATCTGGAAAAACGCCTTGTTTTAGAGATAAATTAAAAATATGTAGTAATGGAATTGTAATTTGTTTTATTGATTTGATAATGACATTACTACTTATATCATCAAATCCTAAACTTTTATTGGGTTTTAATAAAGAGACTGCGTCTTCTTAGTAATTCTTTTTCTGTAAGTTATAATTAGACATAACATTAAGGTTGGTTGAGAGGTCAAGTATGAATAAAGTGCTATTGAGTAGTTGCTATATTAGATGATAAAGTAGGACCTATATTTACAAAAAACTGGTTAAGTGTTTCAGTGAAACCCAAGGATTTATTTACAATTTGTTTGTTATTAAATTTAAGATTTAGAGGAAGTAAATTTCTGTATAAGCTTTTTTTTTCCAATTACCTCCTTAATAATATGAGATCATTTTTGTGCTTTATTTGTTCAGAATAGTAACGTTTCTTTGAGAGTTTTAAAATTGACTCAAATAGCCGTTTATAGTTTTTATAGGAAGCTTCATTTTTAAGAGTTCTTTTTTTAAGAAACTTGTTATATAAGCGTTGTTTTTTTTTTGAAGATTTAAGAATGCCCTTCGTGATCCAAAAAGGAAAAGTGTTTTTGTTTTGATTACTTTTCTGGGCCTTGTTATAAAGATTAAGAAACTCTGTTAGAAAAATCGATACGCTTTATTGGCGTTTAGATTTAGTTTTAGGGTGTCCCAGTTAACACAGGATAGCTTATAAAAATGACTAATAGAAGTGTCGGTTATTAAACGTGTTTTAATTATTTTTTCCCGTTCATTTTGGGCATTATATATGCATTTTTGCGATAGGATAAAAATCCGTAAATATTCCTGTTCTTATATTTTCATTTATAAATTCATTTGTTATAATTCTATTTAGGGATGTTGAACTTTCCTTAGTTATTCGCGTTGGTTTATTGATTAGTGGAATATAGTCATTTTTTATTTCCCTTTAGATTCTATTTCTATCAGTATCTTTTCTTTATTTCTATTTAGAAATATTTTTCTGTTCAGATTTTATTTGTTTTAACTTGGTTGCTATGGTAGTTAATTTTGCATAGCAACAATCCATTTTTACATTAACGTTGTTTTTACAGTATTTTATTTTGCGCTAAGTACACAATACTGGGCGTATGTATTAAAATAAGATTTACAATTCTTATGAGGTTAATTTTTTTTGTCTTGCTATGTGGAACCTTACTTTGCATAGCATAGTAAGGTACCCATAGACAAGTGTATGTTTGCTCCTTTTAGAGGCAATAGATTTAACATTTTGTTTTAAAATGGGCTGCACTGTAATATTATTCTAAATCTATTAAAGAATTGACCAAATCCTAATAATATACTGAAGGCAGTTAAGGAAGATATATCAAATATATAATTTTAGCTGAATCTCCTACACTAGGTATTTTTGATAGCTTATTACTGGTCCTCTTTGGAGACTTATTGAAAAGTGTATATATTTATAAATATAAGAAAATACAGAACCCTTCTGCTAATTCTTAGCAGCTACATTTTCTTAAATTAAATTTAACAAACAAAATAGCTGCCAAAGTTTTCATTGTAATATTCCAAATATCATTGTCAATAGAAAACTATCGATTTAAGGAAGCATTTGTACCTGTTAAACATAAATCGGGTTCCAACAATTTTAATAAATTTTTATAAGGAACGTGATTATTTTTAAAATGAAAAAAAATTTCAACCCATTACTTGTCACATTCAACAGACTGTCAAGTTTCAAGTAGAAAACTTTACCTTTGAGCAATATAAATTAGTTTTCCGAATTTCGTTTGTAAAATTCATTTTCATTGTATTTATTTCTATTGATTCTTTGAAAAAAAATTATAGTTTTAATAGTTCAACCTATTCAACTTAACGTTCAAGTAGAGACCAGTTAAAAAGTCTTCAACCCGATCTAAACTTGTGACGCGTCCATTCATCTATATATCTTGAGACAGACAATGTAAAAATTCTCTACTTCTTTAAGAAATTAGTTTTTCAAATGATGACTTCTTTCTTCCGTAACTTGCAAATGCTGTCTTACCATGAAAGGTTGAAATTTGTTTCTTTTTTGAAATTTTATGATCTTTCAAATCATTTAATACTACGGCAACTTCAGCAGCATGAATCATCTTTGGCAATTTTTTTTTATTGTGTTATAAAAAACATTGGCTTCACTATGAACAAAAAATAATACTATTTCACCCATTTCGTTATAAAAAAAGTGAAAAGAAAGTTTTGGACAATTTTGTAAGCTTAAAAAGTATGATCTTAGTGACTTATATAACTTGAGCACTCTTTTGATAGCTGGAAGTAAGGCCAACCAATGAACTTTTGAGAATCCTAGCAGTTTTTTATATTCCACATGCTCCTCAGAAATTTTCTACTAGAAACTCAAACAGTAAAACGGTAAAAAATAAATAATTTTGAGGAATAATTATCTCCACATTAATAGATAAAACGGACACGCAAGGTTCATTGTGTTTGGTAAAATATGAGCATTGGAACCGATACCAATGATTTCACGGTTTAGCTTGACGATTAACTTTTTGTGAATATTGTTATTACAGTTTTGTTTTAAACCTGCGAAATTGGTATTGCAGAAAAAACCAAAACTTTTGAAGAAATATTGTTAGCACTAATGCATTTAAAGATGACTTCTGACAAAATATCTGATGTTTCTCCATTTACACAATCCCTCTTTAACATCGAAATAACAAGACAAAATTGAATACATTTTAACGTCCTCTGCATCAGAAAAAATTGACACATGATGCTTTTAATAAAGCATTTTCTGAGTTAGTTTCACAATATTTCTTGAACATGTTTACAATTATTGCTTCACATTTTGTACGCGAACAAGCAAATCTTGGGTTATAAAATTTCTTAATTAGCTTTGATGTACAATCAGCACTTCTAAAGGTTGTGTTTGATTTGTGTGGAATGTACTGTTTCTTTCTTGAATGGCTAATATTTTTCATTTTGACCAAAGTTGTGACTCTTCATCAACTTTGTGATTTTGTTTGACAATATAGAAGCATCCAATGCCATTTTGTGTTTGATAGATTTGCAACGACTTCAATTGCAGACCGTTCACGACTACTGATGCCAAATAGGATTTGACAAATAGTACATTTGAGCTCATCTTTGATCTAAAAGGGAAATATTTTCGTTAAATTATCATTAAAATCAACCTTCTCTTCTTACTATTCATTGTTTGGATTTGATCGATAATCAGTTAAATAAAAACTTTAAATTACTTTTTATGAACACTTATTTTTATGAACTTTTTATTAAAAAAAATCGCAAAGCTTTATTTACAATAATTAGGGAAAAAAATCGTTACAGGGCAAACAAAATTTGCGTAAAATGAGTGCATTTTTTTTGTTGTAGTTAAAATATTTAAGTAACTTTTTTCTTCTCTAGCAGGAATTTTAAAAACTTTTTTAAAATGCTTTCGGGATTTAATTCATTTAGTTTTGTGTTTTATATTTTATTGGGAATTTTATTCATCTTGTTTTTTAACTATACTTTAGAAAATTTATTCGTTAAAAGCCTTTTATAAAATTTTTTTGAAAGAATTTTATTTGTTTTTTTTTTTTTTATATATAAATGCGTACACAAATGCGTACAAACCCCAAACGCAGCTAGAAGTACCGTCTAAACGCTTACTGTAATGCGTCTAACGCGTACCTTATTTATATCAATATATATATTTTTCGAAAAGTAGAATAGTTAACATTATTTTTGTGTTGTTCTTTTTTGTAGTTACCAACGTTATCGTTGAATTTATGGTTGCTAAAAACTTTGTCTGTTGGTCAGATGCACAATTTATGTTAAGGGAATGTTGATAACTTTTTTATGGATTGGAACTAGTGCAAAAACTCGTTTTCTAAGTGATGCTGAATTTCGTTGAAAAATATTATGTAGCAGACACACTATTTGCAGCATAGGTAATTAAAGTTTAACTTTTTCCGGAAAATAAAAAATATTATGTTTCAGACAGCTAATTTTTTGTAGCAGTATAGGGAATTTACTCGGTGATATAAGAATGTGTTATTTTATAGAATTTTAAACCAAAGTATTTATTTTAGAAAAAGTTGAAAAGTTAGACATTATTTTCGTGTTGCTCTTTTAGTAGTTACCACCGCTATCGTTGAATTTACTGTTCTGAAAAAATTTGTTGTTGACTTGTTGAAGTTGTTGATGTAAAATTTAGATCTAAAGGAATGTTGATAACTTTTTTAAACCTATTTGTCTCTCTGTGTACTATTTTCTAGGGCATGTCAAATTTCATTAAAAAATATTATGTAGTAGCATAGGTACTAACGTTTTTCTGGAGAGTAAATTTAGACAGAAAAATTAGACAGAAGGCTAACAACGATCTTTGTAAAAGATCGTTGTCAGTCTTCCTGCCTCTTTATGAATATTTATATAATAATATATAATAACAATAATAATAATAATAATAATAATAATAATATATATATATATATATATATATATATATATATATATATATATATATATATATATATATATATATATATATGTATATATATATGTATGTATGTATGTATGTATGTATGTATGTATGTATGTATGTATGTATGTATGTATGTATGTATGTATGTATGTATGTATGTATGTATGTATGTATGTATGTATGTATGTATGTATGTATGTATGTATGTATGTATATGTATGTATGTATTTATGTATGTATGTATGTATGTATGTATGTATGTATGCATGTATGTATGTATGTATGTATGTATACATATATACATATATATATTTATATATATATATATATATATATATATATATATATATATATATATATATATATATATATTTATTTATTTATTTATGTGTCTATAATATATTTGAAAGCGATATATGATTATAATAATAATTACTTTTTATCGTAATAAATTTATTTTTAAATTAAATTTAAAAATTAATTTATATTAAGTAATAAATATAAAATATTACTATATAATAACGTGTCTGCTAAATAAAATTTATAATGAAATTTGGCATGCACCTAGAAAATAAGTTGTATAATAATTATATAGTAATATTTTATAATTACTTTTATTACGTATCATAAATTAATTTTTAAATTAAATTTAAATATAAATTTATCATGATAAAAAGTATATGCAAGTTGGTTATGATAAGTGAGTGAGATATCACTCGCACATAATCATAGACTATCATAATACAATATCATTAGTATCATTATAGGTGATATATCACCCAATAAAAACCATATGGTTATAAAGCTTATAATTATTATCATGATAAATTATTTTAAGGCATTGGTAAAATTAACTCATGATTGATCAACGATATTTATTGCATACAAATGATATCAATTAAATATTTTTTGCTTAAACAGAAACGAGTAACTAATTTTCACTGGAAATTCTTTTTTTCATTTAAGAAATGACTCAACGTGACATTCTATGATATTATGAGTCCCAAAAGAAAATGTGTGTGTTTCATGGTCCGGCGAAAACTATTTAGAATCAAACTTTGCATTGCCTTTGCAAGTAGACAACGATTGTAAAATAGGCATATTTTGTTTTTATTCGTTAACAATAATGAATCATGAATTAATTTTTGAGCAAGTCAATAAACTTTAGAGCTTCAATATTTGTTTTAGTCAGACTAAACTTCTTGTTAATGTTTCAAAAAAATGGCCTTGCAATTTTTTAAGAGATTCAAAACATTTTGTTGACTTTTTCAATAAGCCTTTTATTTGTCAAGCAACAACATTGCCAGCAACACAATCATTTCTGTCAACCCCAAATTCAAGTAAAGCTATTTTATCTTTGTCAGTTGCTTCATCTCCTAAGCATATTAGTATTTTGTCTTCGTCTAATAAAAAAAATACTACGCTTTCTAGGTCATGAAACAATGTATGGCTACGTAGAAAAAAACTTGAAAATGAGAATAAAACTGAGATTAAATGTTTTTGCGACTGAAATTGCTACCGAAAAACGAAAGCATAGAGAAAGATGTAAAGGTGTTAAAAAAAAAATTAAAACAAGACCAAGATTTAAACATTTTAATGAGACTATTACTCGCAAAAGAAAGACAATTCGAAGTTTGCGGAGTATATTAAAAGTCTAACGTCTAAAGTTACAGCTGAATAAGTTTCAAATTTCAAATTTTCTTTTGGAAAAAAAAAGCTGCAATTTACCTAAACAAAGCTGAGCGCTACTGCAGTTCCCCCCCCCCCCCCTTTTTTTTTTTATTGCTGATTATGATAGAGAATTTTATGCTGATTAAGAATCGTATAAAAACATAGGTCTGAAAATTAAAAAAAAGTGCTCTAATTCGCTGTTGAAGTTTAAAAAATTACACTAAAAAACGTAATATTCACCATTTTTTTAAATCGTTTTACATCAAAGTTTACATTTTGAAATCAATCGCAAAGAAAATCTTTTTTTAATTACGCAACCCGGTTTTCAAGTCGTCAAAATTAAATTATATTTAAATTAAATTAAATGTTTTTATTAATATATTATATATATTTTTAATTAATTTTTTAAAGATTAATTTAAAATTTTGCTTTTTAAATGTACATAAATCGACTGTCAAATAGGGATTGGCGCAATTAAATGTACATGCATCGACTGAGAATAGGGATTGGCACAACTAAATGCACATACATCGACTGACAAATAGGGATTGGCGCGATTAAAAGTATATGATTTGAGACAGGGTTAGGGTTTGGGCCAGAGATAAATCAGAAAATGATGCGCTCAGCATTTTTTAACAGTTTTGCATTACATTTTTGATAGAAACCAGGCTTTTTAAAATTCGTCGTTGAAAAGAATTTTATTTATAACCGAGTACGAAAAAATGGCGAATATTAGCGTTTTTTAGTGTAATTTTTTGAACTTCAACAGCGATTTAGAGCACTTTTTGTGCTCTAAATCGCTGTTGAAGCGATTTAGAGCGAAAAGAAGTTATTTTAGGGGCTGTTCAAATAATACGTGACAGTCTTAGGGGGGAGGAGGGGGTATTGGAAGGTGTCACAAAATATCACATGGGGAGGAAAAATGCTACAGTGTGACGTGATAAATAACTTTTTAAATCAAATTTTTTATCACTGCGTAATTTTTTAAAATTGCGAACTCCGAGATAATTATATACAAAACGAAAACTTTCAAGAAAAACGCCATGCAACGACTTCACAAGTAGCTAGCGTTTATTGTTTTTAACGGAGTCATAACTAATGAAAATAAAAAAATTAAATTAGCTTTTTTTTAAATTACTTGAGGTAATTGCAGACATAAAAAGAAATTTTGATTCTACAAACAAAGAAAAACCAGATAGTGGGCGGTTATTAAAAAGCAATTTATGTTACCGTTAAAAATCTAATTTCTATTTTTTAACGAATATTTGTATAAATATACTAAAAATTTTAGTAATAATAGTTGTTTAAAAGTTGATCTTTAAACATAAATATTATTCTTGATCGTCATCTGATAAATTTTTTAGTTTTACAATACTTTAATTTTTAATGTTATTGTTATCATTACTTTTAATATTTTTTTAAGGTTTTGTGTCACTCTATTATAATGAATTTGTTGAACTACTTTAGTTACGTTATCATTTTTATTATAAGTTAAGTTATTTAGTTACTATGATATAAAATTTTAGTACTACTATTAAATAGTTGTACTATTAATAATGTTATTATTAATAATATCTTTACCATATACTTATTTAACGTAATGGTTGTAAGGAAAATTAATTTCTTGTTGTTGATGTTGTTAACAGATTTAAAAAATGTCTAGTGAAAAAGAAAAACTTTACAAATCTATTTATGAAGGATACTTAAAAAGCATTTACAAACAAACCAAAGCAAAGTCTCAAGAAGAAACAAATAAAATCTGGTCTAGGTTAAAACAAAGAGCAAAACATTATCCGAATTAAATGTAGAAGTTGAAATAAAGTTAAAGAGCTAAAAAAAATTGAACTCCGAAATAGCTTTATATTTTATCTTACTGGACAAAATTACCGAACCAAATACCGAATACATCAAAAAAGCGTGCGGTTGAATCTAAAATCACTTTTTGCATGGCGTGACTGACGCGACCCCATCAATTACAACAAGTGAAGAGTGTGAAAAAAAATTTAAAAAGTTGTAACAAAACAAGCCCCGAAACAAGATCAGTTAAAAAATGAAATTTTCATTTTACAAAAAGATATTGCATATCTCACTGAAAAAAGAAATTGCAACTTGTCGTCACAAGAAGACTACCAAATACTAGGGCAAAAGCTAAAACTTTTGGTAGACTAAAAAGAAAAGCTATGGAAGCATTAGATCCAGATATTAGAAAAAAGTTGTGTGGAATTAAAAATTCAGTATCAAAAGATTGTGAAGTGTGTATTAGGACAGTTTAATAAAAGCAATTGTAGATATTGCCATGAAAGGGTCTGCTTCTGATGATAGGAGAAGAACTCAAATGGTTTGAACTGTAAAAGCATTAAATGACTTGGTTGAAGAATTGCAAATCATGATTACAATCTCGAGATCAGGAGTTTACTTAAGATTACTTCCAAGCAGATCATTGAGCACAGAAAGGAAATAGACATGTTAAAACTGCACCTGTCCGTTTTTAATAGACACAAAAATTCTGAGCATAAATATCATGCAGACACAAAATTTGCCAAATCATCCATTAGTGCCCTTGAAGAACTTGCGGAGTCTTGGGTCCTAAAGAGGTGACGTTTCACTCCCAGGTTGATAAGGAGGTTGCAAATTGGATCGACACCGAAGCAAACAAGCACCAATGGTGATGCATATTGAGTACAAGGTAACTTTAGCGATCATGGTTTTTGCATCTGCCTCTCAACACAAACTTATTCCTTCACTAATTGCAGCCATAGAAATTAAAAAGGATTGCATGGAAAAACAAGCAGTCACATACTCTGGCCCAACATACATAGCAATCAGAAGTGCAAAACATGATCCATCAACAGTCACTTAAAAGAAATGAACAGAATAAACCATCTGCATTTAAAAGCAGCTTATTTACTGAAGATGGAATTAGCAAACCAATCATGATTATAACTGTCGACATAACTGATGGTGGGCCAGATGAAATCTCAGATATGAAAAAACAATTCATTGTGCCAAGACTTATTTCAAAGAGCATGATCTTGATGCAATGTTTGTGGCCACTAATGCTCCTGGAAGAAGTGCCTTTAGCAGGGTTGAGAGAAGAATTGTCCGGCTAAGCCATGACCTAGCAGGAATTATACTTCCATTTGATCATTTTCAAAGCCATCTAATTCAAAGAGGAGAAACAACAGACAAAGTTATGGAGAAGGAAAACTTTGCCCAACAGGTGAAGTTCTTGCACAAATTTGGTCTAGCACAGTCATTAATGGCATTTCTTGAAACTAAAGCCGAGACATAAAACCAAACAGTGAAAAATGTGTACAGTTAAAACATTTTGGAGCAGAGTGGGATGCTAAACATTTCAGAGAAAATACATCTTCCTTCAAATTGTAAAATGTAATGATCAAAAATGTGCGGTGGCATCGTTGCAGCTTACTGTTTCATCTTATTCCAACTGGTTTTGACCACCAATTTTGTTCCAAGGAGAAGATGGTCTTGAATGCAATAATAGGAAGAACAACTTTGCATCTCTCTTTCTTAAACTTATCATTTTTTTCCAAAATAATTTGCCCACGAGAGCAGTTACAAAAAAAGCAATCAACGGATTGCCATACGACTACTCATGTCCAAGTATTCAAAATTCTTTTGTTGCAAAAAGAATTTGTACCAATTGGAATTTATATTTTGCAACTATCAAATCAATGAAACAACACAAAACAGTTTGCTCAAGTATTGGATGTTCGAATAAAATTCAAAAAGTTAGACCTCAACGCTTAGTTGCTCAACGTCTATCTGAAATCATGTGTGTCTTTTTAAATTCGGACAAAGAAACAATTGAGTGGTATGATTAAGATGATGTTGATACCTCGAAATGCCACAAAATGTCACATAGGGAAGGGGGTGTTAGAAAAACGACAAAAAAAGTATCATGTATTATTTGAACATTAATCTCTACATTCTTGTCAGAAAGTTGTTGACGTAAGAGGCTGTTCAAATAATACATGATACTTTTTTTGTCGTTTTTCTAACACCCCCTTCCCTATGTGACATTTTGTGGCATTCAGAGGTATCAACATCATCTTAATCATACCACTCAATTGTTTCTTTGTCCGAATTTAAAAAGACACACATGATTTCAGATAGACGTTGAGCAACTAAGCGTTGAGGTCTAACTTTTTGAATTTTATTCGAACATCCAATACTTGAGCAAACTGTTTTGTGTTGTTTCATTGATTTGATAGTTGCAAAATATAAACTGCAATTGGTACAAATTCTTTTTGGTAAAGAATTTTGAATGCTTGGACATGAGTAGTCGTATGGCAATCCATTAGGATACTTTTTTGTAACTGTCGTGGGCAAAATTGTTTTGCAAAGTGATAAGTTTAAAAAGAGAGATGCAAAGTTGTTCTTTGTATTATTGCATTCAAGACCATCTTCTCCTTGGAACAAAGAAATTGGTGGTGGAAGAAAACCAGTTGGAATAAGATGAAACAGTAAGCTGCAACGATGACCACAGCATTTTTGATCATTACATTTTACAATTTGAAGGAAGTATTGACTTTCTCTGAAATGTTTAGCATCCCACTCTGCTCCAAAATGTTTTAACTGTACACATTTTTCACTGTTTGGTTTTATGTACTCGGCTTTAGTTTCAAATCCATCAATGACTGTGCTAGACCAAATTTGTGCAAGAACTTCACCTGCTTGGGCAAAGTTTGCCTTCTCCATAACTTTGTCTGTTGTTTCTCCTCTTGAATTAAGATGGCTTTCAAAATGATCAAATGGAAGTATAATTCCTGCTAGGTCATGGCTTAGCGGAGCCATTCTTCTCTCAACCCTGCTAAAGGCACTTCTTCCAGGAGCATTAGTGGCCACAAACATTGCATCAAGATCATGCTCTTTGAAATAAGTCTTGGCACAATGAATTGTTTTTTCATATCTTGGATTTTCATCTGGCCCACCATCAGTTATCAGTCAACAGTTATAATCATGATTGGTTTGCTAACTCCATCTTCAGTAAATAAGCTGCTTTTAAATGCAGGAAGATGGTTTATTCTGTTCATTTCTTTTAAGTGACTGTTGATGAATCATGTTTTGCACTTCTGATTGCTATGTATGTTGGGCCAGAGTATGTGACTGCTTGTTTTTCCATGCAATCCTTTTTAATTTCTATGGCTGCAATTAGTGAAGGAATAAGTTTGTGTTGAGAGGCAATTACAAAACCATGATCAGCTAAAGTTACCTTGTACTCAATATGCATCACCATTGGTGCTTGTTTGCTTGCAGCTGTCAATCCAATTTGCAACCTAGCTTTATCAACCTGGGAGTGAAACGTCACTTCTTTAGGACCCAAGACTGCCGCAAGTTCTTCAAGGGCACTAATGGATGATTTGGCAAATTTTGTGTCTGCATGATATTTATGCTCAGAATTTTGTGCTCTTATTAACCGGACAGGTGCAGTTTTAACATGTCTATTTCCTTCTGTGCTCAATGATCTGCTTGGAAGTAATCTTAAGTAAACTCCTGATCTCGAGAGATTGTAACCATGATTTTGCAATTCTTCAACCAAGTCATTTAATGCTTTTACAGTTCAAACCATTTCAGTTCTTCTCCTATCATCAGAAGCAGACCCTTTCATGGCAATATCTACAATTGCTTTTATTAAACTGTCCTGATCACAGGCTAGCGGTCGACCTTTTGATACTGAATTTTTAATTCCACACAACTTTTTTCTAATATCTGGATCTAATGCTTCCATAGCTTTTTTTCTTTTTAGTCTACCAAAAGTTTTAGCTTTTGCCCTAGTATTTGGTAGTCTTCTTGTGACAACAAGTTGCAATTTCTTTTTTCAGTGAGATATGCAATATCTTTTTGTAAAATGAAAATTTCATTTTTTAACTGATCTTGTTTCGGGGCTTGTTTTGTTACAACTTTTGAGAAATTGGAATTTTTTTTCACACTCTTCACTTGTTGTAATTGATGGGGTCGCGTCAGTCACGCCATCAAAAGTGATTTTAGATTCAACCGCACGCTTTTTTGATGTATTCGGTACTTGGTTCGGTAATTTTGTCCAGTAAGATAAAATATCAACTTTATTTCGGAGTTCAATTTTTTTTAGCTCTTTTAACTTTATTTCAACTTCTACATTTAATTCGGATAATGTTTTGCTCTTTGTTTTAACCTCAGACCAGATTTTATTTGTTTCTTCTTGAGACTTTTGCTTTGGTTTGTTTGTAAATGCTTTTAAGTATCCTTCATAAATAGATTTGTAAAGTTTTTCTTTTTCACTAGACATTTTTAATCTATAACAACATCAACAACAAGAAATTAATTTTCCTTACAACCATTACGTTAAATAAGTATATGGTAAAGATATTATTAATAATAACATTATTAATAGTACAACTATTTAATAGTAGTACTAAAATTTTATATCATAGTAACTAAATAACTTAACTTATAATAAAAATGATAACGTAACTAAAGTAGTTCGACAAATTCATTATAATAGAGTGACACAAAACATTAAAAGTAATGATAACAATAACATTAAAAATTAAAGTATTGTAAAACTAAAAAATTTATAGATCAGATGACGATCAAGAATAATATTTATGTTTAAAGATCAACTTTTAAACAACTATTATTACTAAAATTTTTAGTATATTTATACAAATATTCGTTAAAAAATAAAATTAGATTTTTAACGGTAACATAAATTGCTTTTTAATAACCGCCCACTATCTGGTTTTTCTTTGTTTGTAGAATCAAAATTTCTTTTTATGTCTGCAATTACCTCAAGTAATTTAAAAAAAAGCTAATTTAATTTTTTTATTTTCATTAGTTATGACTCCGTTAAACAATAAACGCTAGCTCTTGTGAAGTCGTTGCATAGCATTTTTCTTGAAAGTTTTCGTTTTGTATATAATTATCTCGGAGTTCGCAATTTTAAAAAATTACGCAGTGATAAAAAATTTGATTTAAAAAGTTATTTATCACGTCACACTGTAGCAAACCACCCCCCTCCCCCATGTGATATTTTGTGACACCTTCCAATACCCCCTCCTCCCCCCTAAGACTGTCACGTATTATTTGAACAGCCCCTAAAATAACTTCTTTTCGCTCTAAATCGCTTCAACAGCGATTTAGAGCACAAAAAGTGCTCTAAATCGCTGTTGAAGTTCAAAAAATTACACTAAAAAACGCTAATATTCGCCATTTTTTCGTACTCGGTTATAAATAAAATTCTTTTCAACGACGAATTTTAAAAAGCCTGGTTTCTATCAAAAATGTAATGCAAAACTGTTAAAAAATGCTGAGCGCATCATTTTCTGATTTATCTCTGGCCCAAACCCTAACCCTGTCTCAAATCATATACTTTTAATCGCGCCAATCCCTATTTGTCAGTCGATGTATGTGCATTTAGTTGTGCCAATCCCTATTCTCAGTCGATGCATGTACATTTAATTGCGCCAATCCCTATTTGACAGTCGATTTATGTACATTTAAAAAGCAAAATTTTAAATTAATCTTTAAAAAATTAATTAAAAATATATATAATATATTAATAAAAACATTTAATTTAATTTAAATATAATTTAATTTTGACGACTTGAAAACCGGGTTGCGTAATTAAAAAAAGATTTTCTTTGCGATTGATTTCAAAATGTAAACTTTGATGTAAAACGATTTAAAAAAATGGTGAATATTACGTTTTTTAGTGTAATTTTTTAAACTTCAACAGCGAATTAGAGCACTTTTTTTTAATTTTCAGACCTATGTTTTTATACGATTCTTAATCAGCATAAAATTCTCTATCATAATCAGCAATAAAAAAAAAAAAGGGGGGGGGGGGGAACTGCAGTAGCGCTCAGCTTTGTTTAGGTAAATTGCAGCTCTTTTTCCAAAAGAAAATTTGAAATTTGAAACTTATTCAGCTGTAACTTTAGACGTTAGACTTTTAATATACTCCGCAAACTTCGAATTGTCTTTTCTTTGCGAGTAATAGTCTCATTAAAATGTTTAAATCTTGGTCTTGTTTTAATTTTTTTTTTAACACCTTTACATCTTCTCTATGCTTTCGTTTTTCGGTAGCAATTTCAGTCGCAAAAACATTTAATCTCAGTTTTATTCTCATTTTCAAGTTTTTTTCTCGTAGCCAACTGGTTAGCTCATGACCTAGAAAGCGTAGTATTTTTTTTATTAGACGAAGACAAAATACTAATATGCTTAGGAGATGAAGCAACTGACAAAGATAAAATAGCTTTACTTGAATTTGGGGTTGACAGAAATGATTGTGTTGCTGGCAATGTTGTTGCTTGACAAATAAAAGGCTTATTGAAAAAGTCAACAAAATGTTTTGAATCTCTTAAAAAATTGCAAGGCCATTTTTTTGAAACATTAACAAGAAGTTTAGTCTGACTAAAACAAATATTGAAGCTCTAAAGTTTATTGACTTGCTCAAAAATTAATTCATGATTCATTATTGTTAACGAATAAAAACAAAATATGCCTATTTTTACAATCGTTGTCTACTTGCAAAGGCAATGCAAAGTTTGATTCTAAATAGTTTTTCGCCGGACCATGAAACACACACATTTTCTTTTTGGGACTCATAATATCATAGAATGTCACGTTGAGTCATTTCTTAAATGAAAAAAAGAATTTCCAGTGAAAATTAGTTACTCGTTTCTGTTTTAAGCAAAAATATTTAATTGATATCATTTGTATGCAATAAATATCAATTTTGATCAATCATGAGTTAATTTTACCAATGCCTTAAAATAATTTATCATGATAATAATTATAAGCTTTATAACCATATGGTTTTTATTGGGTGATATATCACCTATAATAAATCAATTATGTAATGATACTAATGATATTGTATTATGATAGTCTATGATTATGTGAGTGATATCTCACTCACTTATCATAACCAACTTGCATATACTTTTTTATCATGATAAATTTATATTTAAATTTAATTTAAAAATTAATTTATGATACGTAATAAAAGTAATTATAAAATATTACTATATAATTATTATACAACTTATTTTCTAGGTGCATGCCAAATTTCATTATAAATTTTATTTAGCAGACACGTTATTATATAGTAATATTTTATATTTATTACTTAATATAAATTAATTTTTAAATTTAATTTAAAAATAAATTTATTACGATAAAAAGTAATTATTATTATAATCATATATCGCTTTCAAATATATTATAGACACATAAATAAATAAATAAATATATATATATATATATATATATATATATATATATATATATATATATATATATATATATATATAAATATATATATGTATATATGTATACATACATACATACATACATACATGCATACATACATACATACATACATACATACATACATAAATACATACATACATACATACATACATACATACATACATACATACATACATACATACATACATACATACATACATACATACATACATACATACATACATACATACATACATACATACATACATACATACATACATACATACATACATACATACATACATATATATATATATATATATATATATATATATATATATATATATATATATATATATATATATATATATATATATATATATTATTATTATTATTATTATTATTATTATTGTTATTATATATTATTATATAAATATTCATAAAGAGGCAGGAAGACTAACAACGATCTTTTACAAAGATCGTTGTTAGCCTTCTGTCTAATTTTACTCTCTGTCTAAATTTACTCTCCAGAAAAAGTTAAACTTTAGTACCTATGCTACTACATAATATTTTTTAATGAAATTTGACATGCCCCTAGAAAATAAGTTTTTGCACAGAGACAAATAGGTTTAAAAAAGTTATCAACATTCCTTTAATCTAAATTTTACATCAACAACTTCAACAACTGATCAACAACAAATTTTTTCAGAACAGTAAATTCAACGATAGCGGTGGTAACTACTAAAAAGAGCAACACGAAAATAATGTCTAACTTTTCAACTTTTTCTAAAATAAATACTTTGGTTTAAAATTCTATAAAATAACACATTCTTATATCACATAAGTCCCTATACTGCTACAAAAAATTAGCTGTCTGAAACATAATATTTTTTATTTTCCGGAAAAAGTTAAACTTAATTACCTATGCTGCTGCAAATAGTGTGTCTGCTACATAATATTTTTCAACGAAATTCAGCATCACTTAGAAAACAAGTTTTTGCACTAGTTCCAATAGATTTAAAAAAGTTATCAACATTCCTCTAACATAAATTGTGCATCTGACCAACAACAAAGTTTTTAGCAACCATAAATTCAACGATAACGTTGGTAACTACAAAAAAGAACAACACAAAAATAATGTTTAACTATTCTACTTTTCGAAAAATATATATATTGATATAAATAAGGTACGCGTTAGACGCGTACAGTAAGCGTTTGACGGTACTTTTGTGCGTTTGGGGTTTGTACGCATTTGTGTACGCATTTATATATAAAAAAAAAAAACAAATAAAATTCTTTCAAAAAATATTATAAAAGGCTTTTAACGAATAAATTTTCTAAAGTATAGTTAAAAAACAAGATGAATAAAATTCCAATAAAATATAAAACACAAAACTAAATGAATTAAATCCCCGAAAGCATTTTAAAAAAGTTTTGAAAATTCCTGCTAGAGAAGAAAAAAGTTACTTAAAAAGATTTTTTAACTACAACAAAAAAAAATGCACTCGTTTTACGCAAATTTTGTTTGCCCTGTAATGATTTTTTTCCCTAATTATTGTAAATAAAGCTTTGCGATTTTTTTTAATAAAAAGTTCATAAAAATAAGTGTTCATAAAAAAGTAATTTAAAGTTTTTATTTAACTGATTATCGATCAAATCCAAACAATGAATAGTAAGAAGAGAAGGTTAAACACATTTAATGATAATTTAACGAAAATATTTCCTTTCTTAACGCAGATCAAAGATGAGCTCCTCAAATGTACTATTTGTCAAATCCTATTTGGCATCAGTAGTCGTGAACGGTCTGCAATTGAAGATCATTGCAAATCTATCAAACACAAAATGGCATTGGATGCTTCTATATTGTCAAACAAAATCACAAAGTTGATGAAGAGTCACAACTTTGGTCAAAATGAAAAATATTAGCCATTCAAGAAGGAACAATTGCATTCCACACAATCAAACACAACCTTTAGAAGTGCTGATTGTACATCAAAGCTAATTAAGAAATTTTATAACCCAAGATTTGCTTGTTCGCGTACAAAATGTGAAGCAATAATTGTAAACATGTTCAAGAAATATTGTGAAACTAACTCAGAAAATGCTTTATTAAAAGCATCATGTGTCAATTTTTTCTGATGCATCAAACAGCGAGGACGTTAAAATGTATTCAATTTTGTCTTGTTATTTCGATGTTAAAGAGGGATTGTGTAAATGGAGAAACATCAGATATTTTGTCAGAAGTCATCTTTAAATGCATTAGTGCTAACAATATTTCTTCAAAAGTTTTGGTTTTTTCTGCAATACCAATTTCGCAGGTTTAAAACAAAACTGTAATAACAATATTCACAAAAAGTTAATCGTCAAGCTAAACCGTGAAATCATTGGTATCGGTTCCAATGCTCATATTTTACCAAACGCAATAAACACTGCATCTGGTTTATCTATTAATGTGGAGATAATTATTCCTCAAAATTATTTATTTTTTACCGTTTTACTGTTTGAGTTTCTAGTTTAGAAAATTTCTGAGGACGGTGTGGAATATAAAAAACTGCTAGGATTCTCAAAAGTTCATTGGTTGGCCTTACTTCCAGCTATCAAAAGAGTGCTCAAGTTATATAAGTCACTAAGATCATACTTTTTAAGCTTAGAAAATTGTCCAAAACTTTCTTTTCACTTTTTTTATAACGAAATGGGTGAAATAGTATTATTTTTTGTTCATAGTGAAGCCAATGTTTTTTATAACACAATAAAAAAAATTGAGAAAGATGATATTCATGCTGCTGAAGTTGCCGTAGTATTAAATGATTTGAAAGATCAGATAAAATTTAGAAAAGAAACAAATTTCAACCTTTCATGGTAAGACAGCATTTGCAAGTTACGGAAGAAAGAAGTCATCATTTGAAAAACTAATTTCTTAAAGAAGTAGAGAATTTTTACATTGTCTGTCTCAGAGTATATAGATGAATGGACGCGTCACTTTAATCAGGTTGAAGTTTTTAACTGGTCTCTACTTGAACGTTAAGTTGAATAGGTTGAACTATTAAAACTATAATTTTTTTTCAAAGAATCAATAGAAATCAAATTCGATGAAAATGAATTTTTCAACGAAATTCGGAAAACTAATTTATATTGCTCAAAGGTAAAGTTTTCTACTTGAAACTTGACAGTCTGTTGAATGTGACAAGTAATGGGTTGAAATTTTTTTTCATTTTAAAAATAATCACGTTCCTTATAAAAATTTATTAAAATTGGTGGAACCCGCTTTATGTTTACCAGGTACAAATGCTTCCGTAAAGCGATTGTTTTCGATTGCCAATGATATTTGGAATATTACAATGAAAACTTTGGCAGCTATTTTGTTTGTTAAATTTAATTTAAGAAAATGTAGCTGCTAAGAATTAGCAGAAGGGTTCTGTATTTTCTTATATTTATAAATATATACACTTTTTTCAATAAGTCTCCAAAGAGGACCAGTAATAAGCTTATCAAAAATACCTAGTGTAGGAGATTCAGCTAAAATTATATATTTGATATATCTTCCTTAACTGCCTTCAGTATATTATTAGGATTTGGTCAATTCTTTAATAGATTTAGAATAATATTACAGTGCAGCCCATTTTAAAACAAAATGTTAAATCTATTGCCTCTAAAAGGAGCAAACATACACTTGTCTATGGGTACCTTACTATGCTATGCAAAGTAAGGTACCCATAGCAACAAAAAAAATTAACCTCATAAGAATTGTAAATCTTATTTTAATACATACGCCCAGTATTGTGTACTTAGCGCAAATAAAATACTGTAAAAACAACGTTAATGTAAAAATGGATTGTTGCTATGCAAAATTAACTACCATAGCAACCAAGTTAAAACAAATAAAATCTGAACGGGAAATATTTCTAAATAGAAATAAAATCTAAAGGATCTAAATCTAAATAGAATCTAAAGGGAAATAAAAAATAGCTATATTCCACTAATCAATAAACCAACGCGAATAACTAAGGAAAGTTCAACATCCCTAGATCAAATTATAACAAATGAATTTATAAATGAAAATATAAGAACAGGAATATTTACAGGATTTTTATCCTATCGCAAAAATGCATATATAATGCCCAAAATGAACGGGAAAAAATAATTAAAACACGTTTAATAACCGACACTTCTATTAGTCATTTTTATAAGCTATCCTGTGTTAACTGGGACACCCTAAAACTAAATCTAAACGCCAATAAAGCGTATGATATTTTTCTAACAGAGTTTCTTAATCTTTATAACAAGGCATTCCCAGAAGTTACTAAAGTAATCAAAACAAAAACACTTTTAAACCCTTGGATCACGAAGGGCATTCTTAAATCTTCAAAAAAAAAACAACGCTTATATAACAAGTTTCTTAAAAAAAGAACTCTTAAAAATGAAACTACCTATAAAAACTATAAACGGCTATTTGAGTCAATTTTAAAACTCTCAAAGAAACGTTACTATTCTGAACAATTAATAAAGCACAAAAATGATTCTAAAAAAACTTGGCATATTATTAAGGAGGTAATTGGAAAAAAAAGCTTATACAGAAATTTACTTCCTCTAAATCTTAAATTTAATAACAAACAAATTGTAAATAAATCCTTAGTCGCTGAAACACTTAACCAGTTTTTTGTAAATATAGGTCCTACTTTATCATCTAATATAGCAACTACTCAATCACACTTTAGTTCGTACTTAACCTCAACCAACCTTAATGTTATGTCTAATTATAAACTTACAGAAAAAGAATTACTAGACGCAGTCTCTTTATTAAAACCCAATAAAAGTTTAGGATTTGATGATATAAGTAGTAATGTCATTATCAAATCAATAAAACAAATTACAATTCCATTACTACATATTTTTAATTTATCTCTAAAACAAGGCGTTTTTCCAGATAACCTAAAAATTGCAAAAGTCATTCCAGTGTTAAAATCAGGTGATCCTTCCGATGTTACGAATTATAGACCAATCTCAATTCTTTCTTGTTTTTCTAAAATATTAGAGCGGGTTATGTATAATAGACTATATTCCTTTTTAAATGTTAATAATATTCTTTTTCATAAACAGTTTGGATTTAAATCTGGTCATTCAACTGATCATGCAATCACTCACCTTGTTCATGATATATTTAAAGGGTTTGATGAAGACAAGTATACCCTAGGTGTATTTATCGATTTAAGTAAAGCTTTTGACACTGTCAATCATCAAATCCTTCTATCCAAACTGAAAAGTTATGGTATAATAAATACTAATTTGTCCTGGTTTGATAGTTACTTGTCTAATAGAAAGCAGTTTATTTCATATGATAGCGGAAAAACGGAATATAAGTCAATCACCTGTGGTGTTCCTCAAGGATCAATTTTAGGACCACTTTTATTTCTCGTTTATATTAACGACTTATATAAATTTTCTAACATTTTAAACTTAACTTTGTTTGCAGATGATACAAACTTGTTTTATTCTAGTAAAGATATCAGTAAATTATTTCAAACAGTAAACAAAGAACTTGAAAAATTAACCCAATGGTTCAAATCAAACAAGCTATCTTTGAACATCAATAAATCCAAATACACTTTGTTCCATCGTCTTCATAAAAAACAAGATATTCCATTAAAACTTCCTGATCTTTTTATTGATAACGCATTATTAAAAAGAGAGCAATCAATAAAATTTTTAGGTGTGGTTCTGGATGAAAATTTAACCTGGAGGGACCACATAGGTCTAATTGAAAATAAAATATCAAAAAATATAGGTGTTTTGTATAAAGCCAAGCAGTTTTTAAATCTATCTTGTTTAAAAAACTTATATTTTTCTTTAATTCATTGCTACTTAAATTATGCAAACGTTGCTTGGTGCAGCACAAACGCAACAAAAGTAAAAAAACTGTTTAGTAAACAAAAACAGTCTATAAGGATAATTACAAACGTAGACCGTTTCTCTCACACTCAAACATTATTTAATAAACTTAATATTCTAAATGTATATAAACTAAACCTTTACCATATTCTTATCTTCATGTTTAAACTTGATAAAAAAATATCACCAATGTTATTTAATTCACTTTTTGAAAAAATAAACCACATATACCCTACCAGATTTTCAAAAAACAATTACATTCAATCCAAAACACATTATTCAGCAACCAAATTCTCAATTGCTAACCGAGGTCCTAAGCTGTGGAATACAATATTAAATAATGAGCTGAAATCTAATTATTCTTTAAACCAGTTTAAAACAAAACTTAAGCAATTACTGATGATACATGAAAATGAATTAAAGTTCTTCTAAAAAGCTTTTTAAACTAGCAAACAAAAACAAAAATTAACCTACTAATTACTCTTTAATATTATATTTAATATTCTAAACAATAGTCTGCTATTGTAAATGTATTTCTTATCTTATAAGTTTTGAATTTACAAACGATTTTTTTAAGTTTTATTATTTGAAATACTAATTACTAAAAATATTGTAAAATTTTATAATTTCAATTTTTATTAAAAAAAGTTATTGTAAATTCTTTTTGTAATATTAATACTTATATATCATCTTATTTTACTAATCAATTCTTAAATATAAATACTCTTTGAATTACTAAATATTTTAAACGTTATATATTTTATTCTTTGCATTTTGTTAAAACATTTTATTTGATGAATATGCATTTTTTTGGGGGGGGGGCTTAATGATAAGATGAATTTTGTCTTCTTCAAGCCCCAGTCATGTAAATATTTGTTTTTATAAATTACGAGTGTAAATTATTTTCAATCGGCAAATACAATACTAAAAAAAAAAAAAAAAAAAAAAAAAACGGGGATTTGAGGGGATGAGCAATCACTAAAAACTCAACTGAAGCATCATATAGTTCAAATAGATATAAAACAGCACACGGCAAATTGTGGTAATTATTAATTATGGTGCGGCAAAAAATATATTTCTTAAAGATTATTTTTTGATCTGTGATTTTCAACGTATAACTGAGATAACATGCCATGACAAATTTTATTTCCCACAATTGTTTTTCTTATCTCTAAATACTCCAAAATAACATGTACTAATTTTTTGTTTTAAAAACGTAGATGTAATTAAAATATCACACAACGTTGATGTCACAAAAATTACTAATATATATATATATTTTTAAACATTTTTTAATTTCAATATTCAAATGCTCAGAGTACTGGTAACTAAGGGATTTAATAAAAATAAATTACCAATAAATTTCTCCTAATATATATAGATACTAAAATTATATAAGTTTTTACGATTAGACTACAAAAATTTTCCCCATTTTGTCCAACTACTGGCTCACTGTGCACTGTCATGTATGAAATATAACTTGACTTAGTGTGCAGTTTATGTTTGTATTAGCCAAGTTCATTTCAGTGGCCTGGTCTCAAAATTAGTTCAATGTAGAGAAAAAAGTAAAGATGGTAACTTTGTTATTCAAAAAAATCAACTAAACAATACTGTCGCTGCTGCTATTAGTTCCTAATTCATCATGAGTAAAAACGTAAACGATTAAAAAAGATAAAAAAAGAGTTTTATGTGGTACTTTCGAGGAATTGCGAAACAAAATGCAAATCTATTTACGTTATTTAAAACTAAAAAATAAACTTAAGCCTAATAGGCTATTTGATATTGTTATTGAATAGCAAACATGTACTTTTAATGAAGTCTCGCATAAAATATCTAAAATTAAAGCTGAATGGTCATCAAACAAGATATTTTACGATAAAAAAAATTAGTGAAGATGTTATATTTAGATATTGTGATCATAAAAAGGAAGGGATTTGCGGACTTCTTGAAAAAGCATAAAGAATGCAACAAAGTTAAAATAGTTACCTGGTTAAATGTTGCATGCATTAAATCTAAGAGTATAAAATTATATTGTGCCTACTTGAGATCAGTTGTTTTACTTTTTCATTGATTTAATCCTGAAATAGAACATTGCAGTGTTCCTGTTAGTTCTAATAAGCTGTGTACTTTCTCTTACTTTTTACTTTTGTTCTTTTTAAAACACAATAATGATAAAATACTAACTGCAATGAAAACTATAAAAGAAAAGATTTTCACAGAACAGTTACAAAGTGTAACCATTTTTTAAATTTAGCAGAGTCCTTAAAAAATAAAAATAAAAAGATGACATAATTGCTATAGCAGATCCAGAACTAAATTATTTTTAAAAAGATATATCGTTAATTGTTTAAAAATTGAAATAACACTTTAAAAAAATGACTGCTTAGCTGTAACGTGTTTATTTTGTACTAATTAGATTGAAATTTGAACGCAAATTATCTGTCTGTCAACATTTACATTATAAATAGTTACAATGAACTGCCTTTTTTCAGACAATATCTATTTACAGAAGATTTAAATAATAATAATACTTGAGGAAAAATTACACTTTTAAAATTAATACCGAAAGTGCTATTAATATCATTCTAAAAAATACTGAAAATACTGATGTACAAAGCACTTTTAACGGTTCAAAAGGCATAACATATTTCGCATTGATAAAAACCGTTTTGATACTGGTATTGTAAATATTGACCTTAGTAACCGGATGGCTCCAAAACGATGTGGTATTAATTACATAAACATAGAACAAAACACAAAATAGTGGCGTGATTACAGAAAACATAAAATTACAGCTGGTTGACTATCTGATTTACTTGGTTTTTTTGGAGAACTTTTAAAGTTTTATATTATATTGGAACGCTTTTGAAAATAAGACCAGACTTCTACACCAGGCCTAGGCCATTTAGAAAATATTTAAAAAGGTAAACTATTTGAAAACTTCTTTCTAAAGCTAAAGTTGAAAAATGCTTATACTTTATTAGCCTAATTAACAACAAATATAGTTGTAGCCCTTATAAAGATATGTGACCCTTATAGAAGAAGTTTGTTAGACTAGAAAACTCAAAACTGTGTTGATTGTGTTGGGCCATGAATAACAAATAGAAAATTTTCATCCATGTTACTCAACCTGTAGCTGGTTCAATGCCAGTTTCAGGTAGAGTGTGCAGATGCAAAACGTTATGTTTTTTAGTCGGACCTGCTAAAGACCAGTACATCAAACAATTGTATTTTTAAACAAAATAATACCTTATTAGTCATTGTTGAAGAAACAGTAAATTCAATACATGGTTGGAAGAAAATCAAAAACTAAAATTATCTTGAAATCAAATTTGGCAATCTGGTTTTGTTATGTTAAAACCATTAAGAAAATTTGTAAAAAACTTAAAGTTTGTTCCCATTAAAATTTTTTCGAGATAAAAGCAATTGAAACATTTTGAAAATTGTATTTTTGAATTTTTATAAATGAAGGGTTCTTTTTATAATTTTTATAACTATAATTTTCACTTTGCTGAATTGTATTTTTGTTTCAGCATATCTTTTTGTTTTTATGATTGATTCAATTGATTATTTTGGCTCGTCAGTTTTTTTAAATCTTTTTTCATATTGCTTAACTGGAATAATAATGTCTGGCGAAATGTTTGCATTTTATCTCCCTTTTTATAAACTTGTTTTAAACAACTTTATATAGGTTTTTTGTACTTTCTGATCTTGGTAAACGATAGTATTTTGAGTAGACTATTCGAATCTTTTGATTTAAAATTATTATAAAGCAAAACTACAATACTATTGAAGCGTTTTAAAAATCTAGCCAGAAAAAGTATAAGTATTAGAATGAAAAACACTTGCTTTTTATTTTTTATCAAACTGAGAAGCTACCATTTTCATTTTATTCCCTGTGTCGTAAACAGAAGTATGCGGATCGCGTCAAATGAATTTGGCTAATTAATATTAATTAACTGCCGCAAAAAAAATTTTAAAAGGTAGTAGCCCAATAAAAAATGATGAAAAAAAGTTTTTTTGAAAAAAAATTTTATTAAATATTAAAGCAGCATCATGTATACCATTACTTTCATTCCCAAAAAAATTAAATCACCTACCATACCTTTTATGTCAACTTTGATAACTTTTTAGACTATCTATATTTGGAAATTTACATAGCAACGCCCTTAGTTACCGTTCAAAATAATTATGGTCTAATATAATCCCTTCATGTAGTTCTTTTAACTCTTTTTTTTCAGGTAAAACATCCACTTTGCTCTACTCAAATATAGTTCTAAAAAGTATATTTTAAAACTACAAACAGCATGTGGAAGTTACATTGAGCATCATTATATAGTAGTCATACTTTTATAGGTTCATATATATGTTTACTATTTTGTTTGGCGCATCCTTCATGTATTTATGAGTATATGCATGTGTCTTTATACATATAGATAATATTTTTTAGATTTTAAATAATAATAGAATGCCAAATAAACAAAATTCCATAGTTAAAAAAAAGAGAAAGTGGAATGGTGCAATTGCAAATAAAAAAATATTGGGGATTCATCTGTTCTTGGTACTTGTTCAAGTCAAAGGAAATTAAATATGAATAATGAAATGTCTGCATCTATAGTAAAAAATCCTCTTGATAATGAATTTTTTATGTTGGTACATTTTGCAATGCTTCAAAATATATTTTGTGAATTAATGTGTCCGAATTGTGGTAGTAACATCATACTATATGACGAAAACTTAAAACGACGAGGGTATTAACACTTTATTAGTGTCAAATGTTCCAATTGTGGCTGGATTAAAGCCTCATATACTTCTCCTGAAACAAAACCAAAAAAAATTAAAAAGATTTAGGGTCGCAGAACCTTTGACATAAATCTACGAGCTGTTGTTGCATTTCGTGAAATTGGATGTGGTTTTAGTGCTATGGATACCTTTTCTTCGGTAATGAATTTAAAATATTTTACTAAAGGTCCATTCATCCAACTTAATAAAGTTGTTAAAGATTGTTACAAAAAAGTAGCTGAGTTTAGTATGAAAACTGCTGCTGGAGAGGTTGTCCATATCAACACTGTTAGTGATATACCATGTACTTGCATTTCTGTTGATGGGACGTGGCAGAAATGCAGCCATTCTTCACTACATGGAGTAGTAACAGCCATTTCAGGTGACAATAGTTTAGATGTGGAAATAAAGTCAAGGCATTGCTTTGGTTGCAAAATGTGGGAAAACAAGCACGATACCTCTGATTACCAAATTTGGAAACTTAACCACATCTGCAAAATTAATCATACAAAATCCGCAGGCGCAATGGAATCAGCTGGTGCTGTTGGCATTTTTTTCCCGATCATTACTAAATTATGGCCTGATTTATAAAGAATACTTGGGAGATGGAGACACCAGTTTGTTTAATGATGTTTTAAAATCTAATCCATATAAAGATCATAATGTAACCCCAATCAAACTCGAGTGTGTTGGTCACGTACAGAAGCGCCTTGGGACTCGTTTGCACAATCTTGTGAAATCAAATAAAAATAATAAAACACCTTCTCTGGTTAGAGAAAACTTACCAACAAGTGCATTGGCTCTATGCAAAATTATTATGGTTTGGCCATTCGTAATAATATTGGAAATTTGTATGCTATGAAGAAGGTAATATTATCGATCTTTTTTCATTTCACTGACCTACCAGATCCTTTTGATTGTCATAAATTTTGCCCACGAGATGCTGGAAGTTGATGCAAGTATTGGATGCAAGTAAAAGAAAATAAGTCATATAGGTCACTAAATTCAATTCCTATGTGGATAAAAAATCTCATCTTTCCAACTTTTAAAGCTTTAATGGAAGATGAGCTATTGGAAAAGTGTATGCATGGCAAAACACAAAATGCAAACGAGGCTTTGAATGCAATAACATGGTCCCGTGTACCAAAATCTATATTTTTTGGAAAAGAAACCAGAGAAATGGGTACCTATTCAGCTGTCATATATTTTAATAATGGCATACATTTTAATAATGTCATATGTCATAAATGTCATATTTCATAAATGTGTCATATGTCATAAATGTCAAATATGACATATGTCTCAAATGTCATACATTTTAATAATGTCATACAATTTAATATTCACCTGTCACACATTTTAATAATGAACGAAATCCTTAGCATATTAGAATATTTCCGATTCGCCGGAACAGTTTTGCACCAAATTCCAAAAAAACTGGATAAATCACGTGAAAAAGGCATGACCAAAAAAGCTACTGACAATATAAAAAAGCGAAGAAAATCCATCAGAGCAGAGCAGAAGGGTTACTGTGACATTTTAAAAGAAAAAGAACCCATAGACTCTTATGCAACAGGAAATTATTAGAATTTAAAAAAAATATTTGTTGAGATTTTTACTTTTAAAACTTTCTTTTGTATTTTTCTCAGCATCGCGTTTTGAATGTTTCTTGAAAACTTAGAAGATGATAACTTATTATTGGATAAAGTATTTGCTTTCAAATTTTCAGGATATGTTCACAAGATACATTCCATTTATCCGTCAGAGTTTTTTATGAATCACTCTAAATATTGATTTATAGACCTAAACGTTTCAAATCATACCACAAAACTATTGAAAATCCATAGGTTCATCCAAAAAAGTTAATAACTTTTTAAATATTCTGATTAAGGTAAAATCTGACGGTTAAATGGAGTATCTATGTGTACTGCAGAATGTTCTAAAATTTATTTGAAAACAGATAAAGACAAACTGACTTAGAGCATTTTGAAATGTGATCAATTTCGCTGATTTTATGACACTTTTTCCCCCATTATAGATCAACCAATGTAATGTAATTTTTTTTTTTTTTTTGAGTCAACCTTATTCTCTCTAAGAAACTCCATAAACACATAAATATCGTAGATTTCTTTTTATTTATCAAAATCACCTTTTTTATAGAGCAACCGCCTAACTTAACTGCCGCAAAAAAAAAAATTTAAATCTTCAAACTTTTTAAGAAATACCAAAAAAAAACTTGCAATTTTCAGTGCCGTTACTTAAGGTCCGGAAATAATACTCTTTCAGATCGTTTAAAAGTTATGATATTTAAAAATTTACGGTAAACAACAGCGTTTAATGGTTGATTAAAAATTATTTATCAAACTATTACGTAAACTAATTGTTATTAAATTCAAATAAATTTAAAAGAAAAAAAAATTAGGTGGATTCATAATATGTAAACAATAGCTGCATCATGCTTTTAGTTGGATAAATAAAGTTATAATTTCGGGGCTTAATGATAAGACTAATTTTGTCTTCTTCTAGCCCCAGTCATGTGAATTTTTCTTTTATTAATTACGATTGTAAAATTTTTTTTACTAACTGGCAAATACATAACATTATTATTATTATTTACTTGCATCATGCTTTAATTTGGACTGGTTACTAATTAATAATTAGCCCAATAACTCAATAATACATTATGAGTTGTTTATATAATGTTTCTATGTGGAATTAAAACATTATTATTTATTTATAACATGTTTAAGTTTCCAATATATTGAAAACTTTATTTTTTAATTAAATAATAAACTCATATTTTGATATCAACATAAGCTCAAAAAAGCTTAGAAAACCTACAAAGGCTTTAGTAGAAACAATATTTAGTAGAAAAGATTTAGTAGAAAACCCTATAATTTACACTTGAGCGATTTGCCAACTTACAAACAGCTCATTCAATATGGTTACAAGTTTGAGAAAGATTTATTTTATGGGCAGAAAATTAACTCTTGATTTGAAAATTAACATGACAAAAGTCAGTTTTTTTAACCTTTGATAAAAGATAACCCATTGAAAAATAAAATTTCCAAAACATTTTATGCAGTGTCCATATGCCTAGTATGAGTTGGTTAAAAAAGAGACTAGAACTGCTGTTTGATCTGTCTGCTTGTCAGTGTCATATTCTAATTGTTAATGATTTTAAAGGTATATAAAATAAAATATAAATAATTTTAAAACACATTCTTTAAATGTTAAGTGATAAGAATTTGAAATGTCTAGTTAGAAATCCAAACCTCCCCGACTCCCCTCCCCACCATTATTACCTTCTAAGGTTTGCAAAAGCCTTTACAGTAGGCAAAAAAATAAATGGAACATGCATTTTTTTAAAGTTTTTTTTTTTAATTTATCCGCTTTTTCATGCTTTTTTAAAACTGTAAATAATGTAAATGTACATTAAAGAGTACTACTATTTTGAAGATTTTTATATGCACTTGTGGATGATTTTACCAAAGGATTACTTGTTACATTAAAAGCACACAGGTGTTATATAGAAGCAAAAAAATAAATGGCACAAAAACTTTTTTAGTATTTTTTTGAATTTTTGTGGCAAAAAAAATTATATTTTGGTAAGTTTAAGTTTAAAATTATATTTACATAAGTAACACACAAGATGTGTTCATATGTAACATATAAAATATATTTGTAACACACAAGTTTTGATTAATTGAATAAAATTTACAGTAATTTATAGCAAAATGCACATTGTAAAACGACATTGGACGATTTTTCAAAGAAATTTAGCTGTGGATTTAGTAAATAGCGGCAAGACCTAGAGAGAAGTTAATAAACAGAATTTCCTTTTCGAACTGTCGGCAACATTATAAAAAAGCATAATTTGAATGGGACTTCAACTTATATGTCAGGAAAAGGCCGTAAAAGAAGAACATCTGCTGCTATTGATAAAAACATTATTTTACAAGGGAAGAAAAACAGATTTGAAGCTGCTCAATAGATTGCAGACAAAGTTAAAAACGACAAAAAAATTATGATTTCAGCTCAAACTATCCGAAATAGAATTAGAGAGCAAGAATTTCATGGTAGTGTATATCGCAAAAAAACCTATTTGACTCTAAGACATATGAAACAAAGATTATTATTTGCAAAAAAGTATGCGGACAAGACTATCGCGTACTGGAAGAAAGTAATTTGGAGCGATGAATCTAAATTTAACCTGATTTCTTCGGATGGACAGTAAAAAGTCTGGCGAAAACAAGGTGAGGCATACAAATTGAGTTGCATGAGAGGAACAGTAAAACACGGTGTTGGAAATTTCATGGTGTGGGGATCAATGGCTTGGCGAGGAGCTGGCAAATTGACTTTCATTGAATCAACTATGAACGCCAGTTCGTTTATGACATTTTAAAGCAAAATTTGAAAACCTCTGCTCGTAAATTTAGATTTGGAAACAACTTCGTCTTTCAACAGGACAATGACCCTAAACATACTGCCATAGCAGCAATTGCTAAAAAAATAATATTAATGTGATAGAATAGTCTGGTCAGTCCCCCGATCTTAATCCGATTGACATTTGTGGTACATTTTAGAACGGAAAATTGGAGATCGAGCTTACAGAAGGCTAAATTATCTAAAAGCAGCAATAGTCAAAGCATGGGATAAAATCACTCAAGACGAAACCAAATCTCTTGTGGAATCGATACCTCGACATCGGCAAGCAGTTATTTTGGCAAAGGGTGGCCCTACTAAGTATTGACATACTAAATTTTTTGTCTAAATACAAATTTTTTTGTCTAATTTTGGAATTTTTCTTATTTGTGCCATTATTTTTTTGCGAGAAAATATTTGATCAATATAAGTACAGTTGATTTTTATACATCATATGAACTTATATTTGACAATTTTTGAATAGGGTGCTTTAGTATAATGCCATTTTCAAATAATTCATAGTTTTTTCTCTTAAAAACAAAAACCATTTTAACCATTTTATACCATTTTATAAAATTTTTTTAAAAAAAAAAGTTTGTGCCATTTATTTTTTTGCTTACTGTACAACAAATGTTTTTATAACGATTTTGATTTGATAGTAAAACAAAAAACATTTAGGCAAGCGGAATGTCGACAAAAGTGAGTGCACAATGGAACATAGTTTGTCTCTGTGAGAAAAGTAAAAAGTAATACATATAATTTTTTTTACCAGTATTATTTTGAATTTACAAATACACTTCGCAAAACGGTAGATTAAGTAAAAAAAAAAGAGCATCATGTACTTATCTCTAGTCATTTGACCGAGACTTTATATTTTAGTGACTTGTCACTTTAAATTAAAACACTTTCAATTTTATAATACCTTACTTGTTTTAGGTCCCTGTTATGGTAAGAGAATATTTAAAGGACAAACAATCCAAGGTAGGAACAAAAAGAAGCAGGAATTTTGGCAGTGTGCACCAAGCAGTGGCAACAAGGGTTGTAAAATTGTTCATTAAAGAGAAAAAAGAGGAAGCAAATTAGACAAAAAAATCTTTAAACAACATCAGAAGTTGGTTCAGATGAAATTTTTAGTATTGAATCCTTAACTTTAGATACAGCTAAAGTGACGAGTTTGAAGAGCAAATAGTTAATGAAAAATAGTACTAGACTTAACTAATATAGCTAAGGCTGCAAAATGATGTACAGTTAGTAAGGCTGCAATATGATATAAAGTTAGTGATGCCTCTACAACAGCGTTAATTAATATGGTAGTAAGGTAGAGGTAGTGGTAGAGCACTCGTCTCATGAGCGATAATTTTCAGTTCAATCACCACCACGTCCCTGATACTACCACGCTCAACTTGTTCGTCTGCGCAGCGGCCTTGTTCGATAAGATTCGTGTTTTTGAGAATGAACTAATGAATTTTTGAAAATACAAGGCAATAAAGCACAAAAGTAATTGGGCGTTAAACTGTGTCAAATCGCCTTGTGTCAAATCACCAAAACTTCATCTCACTTTTACTTTTATCCATTTTACTTGTAATCACTATTACCTGTAATCATTTTCCTGGTCATAACATGTTCTTTTCAGTAGTTGTTATATAAGAGTTATGTAAGCAATAGTTCGAGGCAATACATGTTCTGACGCTAATGTGGATGATAGTTTGTTTTTAAAATAAAATCAAAAAAAAATAAATAAATAAATAAGGATTGGTTGTTTTATTCACCAGTCAGAGCAACCAAATTACCATTTTAAAACCAAAATAAATGGAAAAAAAAATAAACCAAAAAATTGTTATTAAAAAAAATTTTTTAATAAAATTAAAAAAAAAAAAAAAAAAAAAAAAAAAGGATTGTTTGTTTTCTTTACCAGTCTGAGCTACCAATTCTCCATGTTATATCCAAAATAAATGGAAAAAACAATAAATCTAAAAAGTCTTTTTCAAAAAAAGTTTCTTTATAAAACAATACGATTTATCAAAAAACAGGATAACAGAGTTATATATAGATTCTTCTGTAATATCTTGATGATGATAGTTTAGTTTTTTTGGAAGACCATTTAGCATAGTGTTTTTTTTTCCAATTACTTATTTGATTACTTGCCACGTTTTTTGAGTATCGTCTTTAAATTTTCTTTTATTTGAGTATTATAAATTCTTTAAAAGTTTTATAATTGATTCAAAGTGATTTTTATATTTTTTATAGCTTAATTTATTTTCATATATTCTTTTTTTCAGAAACATTTAATCGATTTTTTTTTTTTTTTTGATGATTCTGTTATTCCTGGTGTAATCCAATGGTTTATAAATATTTTAGTTTTAATAATTTTACCACCGGGAAAGCTTTATCGTAGTGTTTTTTGAATATCGGGAGAAAACTGTTATAATCAGTATCTGTGGTTTGAATTTGTAAAATTTCGTCCAGTTTTCAGAAAATAGACAATTTTTGAAAAGTTTCATAGAAATGTCATTATGTATTCGATTTGTAATTATTATTTTTTTCGAGAGGTGTGTTCAACAATTTATGTGCGATTATAAATATTGGGAAATGATCCGATATATCAGATATTATTATTCAATTTATTATTTTGTTTTTTATATATTCATTAGTTATTATTTGATCAATTGAGGTTGCGCTATTCCTAGTAATTGTATTGTTGGAATGAACCCATTTTGAAATATGATGTTTATAAAATTTTTTACACTTTTATTTGTGTTGTTATTAAGCGCATTATTAGTAAAATCCCCAACAAAAAAAAACTTTTGAAAGCTTTTAATATTTAGATGTAAAATAGAGAAGTCATTAATATCTATATCAGCAGAAAGATTAGAAATATCGGAATTATAATAAGAAGGACATCTGTTGCTAACTATTTCATCAGTGTTAAAAAAATTAACATCTGAGTCTGAATGATTCTCTAAAAGTATATTTTTATTTGTCTGGAAAGCCTTATTTCTTTATCTAATTTTATTTGTCTGGAAAGCCTTATAATTCACGAAAATTAAAAAAAGTAATAAAAAGATTATATACATAATTTCTAAACAAAATTCCTTGGTCCCATTTCTTCAAGAAAAATTAAATAAATACTTGATTTAAAAAGAGGAAACGCTGTACTTGCTTAATTTTTTACAGAGAACCTTTTTTAAAATTTTTATTTTTTTTAATAAACCGACCTTCAAGTTTTTAAATGCCGAGAACTAAGAAATTATGTATTAATGTTAAAAAGGCTCCCCATTCCATTAGATTCCTATTCCTTTTTTAATCTATATTGAAATTTTCAAATAAATTTGATGTTTTGGTATTTAGGAAATCTTACCTTCAAAAAACCTCAAGGTTCTAGCTTTACTTAAAAAAGATATAAGAAAATAAAGTTCATGAAAATTACGTGTTTTTTGTCAAAAACGTGTTTTTTGTCAAAAATCAAATGTTTTTCGTTGCGCACTGGAGTCACAATTATAGCAATCAGTCAGCCGCTGACTTCTTTTTTGGCTTGAACTACACCATTGACTCAGTGGTGTCGTTAAAGCGTGCGAAAATTCTTAAAGCAAAGGTTGGGAAAGCTTATAAAAAAGTTATAAGCGAATATAATGGTTTAAGCGAGCAAATTTTTTTTGTAAAATCGTTAATAATTGTTTTACTAATTAGTTGATATTTAAACAAGTAAAAGTTTGGGAAGCTGGTAATTGACTAATTATATTAAAATTCTTAATTTTTAAAGGTCTTATATTCGAGGACATGAATAAAAAAACAGAAGATTATATGCGTTTATAGAATAAGAAAAATCAATGGCAAAACACCTATTCCTGTAGCGCCCTATTTTGCACCATTTCGTCAAGTTTTGGTGTAGTGGACCGCTTTCGACCACACTTTCCCACTTTTGAAGAGTCTGTTTTAATGCCTGAAGATAGTATTTTTGAATTTACTTTCTTACGCTTTTTTTTTGGGTTTACTTCCTCAGACTCAAGTCATTTCTTGTATTTCCATCAAAACTCTGTAGATTTCCAGCAAAACTTGTTTTCCTTTGTTTAGAAATTAAAGTAGAACATATTAGAAACCACACTGACTTAAAAACTTATCGAAAATTCCGAACCCAGTTACAAATGTCCTTCCATCTGATGTTGCCCTGTTTGGGCACTAATCACTTTAGAAACCATTTATGACATTAAAATCCAAAAGCCGGTCTTATATAATTAATCCTCATATATATGCATTTTAACTTATAAGCATTCAAAAAACAATTACACAATTTTGTCTTTCTAAAATTGGAGTTTATTAATGAAATTTTAGAAATCCATTATAATTTTAGCATTACTGCATATATATTAATATATATATATAAGTAATATTTTGCTAACTTTTGGTAATGATCTTCAATATGAACTTTATTGAAGATCTTGACCAAAAGTTAGCAAAAAGTAACTGTTTGGATACACACTCACGGTCAAAAAGAGCTTTTTTAGAGCTACACAAATAATATTACAGTATGAGGCTTCGTTCATTTAATGTAGAATCATATCTAAAAATAATTTGTCCATATACTTTTTCCTGTAACTGTATATATATATATATATATATATATATATATATATATATATATATATATATATATATATATATATATATATATATATATATATATATATATATATTTATATATATATATATTTATATATATATATATCTATATATATATATATATTTATATATATATATATATATACATATATATATATATATATATGTAGATATATATATGTATATATATATATATATATATATATATATATATATATATATATATATATATATATATATATATATATATATATATATATATATATATATACATAATTTTTTATATCTATATCTATAGATATAAATAATGACCTGTCATATACAGCAAAAACAGCAACAATAAAAAATGAATGGTCATTTTTTATTGTTGCTGTTTTTGCTGTTACAACACTTTCCTAACTCTTAGACTCTACATTTATATATTAATACACACACACACACACACACACACACACACAGACACACAGACACACACACACACACAATGAGACAATATAATTTTTATGCAGCCTTTTTTTTTATGTTGAATTTTTTTTAGATTTAAAAATTACCAAATAGTGTTATAAAATGGATAAAAAAATTATTGATGATTTTGAAAGAGAAAGAGATGTTTTAATTAAGGTATATTGAATTATTTTCTAATTTCTAGTAACAATCATTTTAATGTCTAATTAGTACAATGTGACAAATACACACACTCACATATACACACACACACACATACACTTACACATACACACACAAACACAAACAAACACTAACAAACACACAAAAACACATATACAGAAATATACATACACACCACAATTAAGTGCACAAGCGGTGAATCCCCCGTCTAAAATGGATATGGCGGGAGATACAGGTGGTGAGTATTTTCGCCGAATTTTGCCATTTTATTGATATTTAAATAAAAAATTTCATATATAAATTAAAATTTATTATGTTTTAGTAATAGATTTTTAAGTTTTACACTGTAATGGATTGTATCATATCATATATACATCAGAAAAACAATCGCCACCAACAGTTTTTCTGATATTTATTCAAGTTTTGTTACGTTTTCTAGAAAAACTGTAAAAAAGAATGTTGTTTAGCCATATTAAACGATCTAAAGTTTCCACAGTTTCGTGTTCTCCATATTTATAAACTAATTTAGCGTTATTGGCGATATTCAATTTGTATTCCTTTTTATTTTTTTGTCTTTTATCAAAAATTTCAAATGGAGAAAGCTCTTCCATTTTAATTTTTTCACGTGTCACGAGTGGTGAAAAACCATTTAAACTGGCATGCGCTTCTTTTTTTATTCTTAAAATACACTGAATCATTGCGCTTCTTTTGAATGTTCCTTCTTGATGATAATATCTTTCTATAATTTGCTGCCAGTTCATAGTTGAATGAATTTGAGACTCCATTGAGACGCCTAATTCTTTTAATTGAGCCGCGCCGTATTGTCCATTTTCATCCCACATTTTTATTTGTGTTTTCATGACGCTGTTAACACTTTCGTTTGAAATGACAATCGGTTGCGAACCGTTAGTGGACATTCCTCCTTTCATACACATCTCAATCATGTCGTGGTGAGGTTTACTCACAATATGTTGAACGCAAATGTTTCCCACATACGAATTATATTTACTTGCAAATGAAAAAATCGAATGAAAAGGAAAAATGTGAAAACCTAACTCTTGAAATATTCTATTGTCGAAATCGTATAGAACAAAAGAAAGAGAAATTGTATCGATGATATTATAAATATGAAGTAACTGTCCATAATTTTTTAAATTTAATAAATTCCACATTTTCATAATGTTATCAAATGGCACTTGTAATTGCTTGCGTTCGTCTTGTTCATCTTTAGCTTTACTCAAAAAATTTCCTAAAAAGTCATTAATGTGAGGTGTGCGCAATATATTCAAATCCATTTTGTTGATTTTTGCATAGGGGAAACAACTTTTCCCAGTAAAAAATTGGGTAGAAGATGGATTTAAAGTCCAATTTGTGTACTGTTCAAAACTAACCCATTTTTGTAAAAATAAATAATCTAATATGCTCGTTTTCAGTTTGTCTTTTATTTCCTCGTTTAGATTTTTTGTTGCATCTTCCAGTTTACAATTCAATAATTTCAAACTGTCTAAAAATTTTACATGTTTGTAAGAAACAGTTTTTAATTTTCCTAAACTGTTTGCAATGCAAAATAATTCAGACATGTTATGACTGGCAAAAAGTTGTTGAAATTCTTGCTTTTCATTATGCATTTGCATCCAAGGATAACGCGTTAATTCAGCCATGTATTTTGTTATCATTACTAAAATATCAAAAGAAGCGTTATGTGCATATATGTTAACCTGAGGCGGTTTAATTCGTCCATACTGTAAATTGCAATAGTTGTGAGCTAACCCCAATACTTTTCCTGTCCAATGATCGTGATCTATTACTGCGTGATCAAAATACCTCAAACAAATAAATTTTAAATATTTTATACATTCTTCTTGTTTTGTCATCATCGTATCGAGCACGGGTACAGAATAAATTTCTTTTTGCACATCGACAAGCATGACTCGTTGCCAGAGATTTCCAATTAAATTTAATTTTGCAACATAATCTAAATAGCGTATATATAAATTTTCAAATAATGGATTATTTTCATACAAAGTGGAAAGATGTTCTGTGATTTTTTTAAAACAATCATAAAACAAATAGTCGTCCATCATCATTTCATCATGCGTATATAATTCCTCAACGGAATTGAGAATATCAAGCATTTCATCGTTTGACAAAAAAAAATAATGGCAAAATTTACCGTTACGACTTCTTCCACACTTTTGAAATTCGATTAAAATGATATAAATTTTATATAACTTTAACAAATCATTTTCTATGTCATTTCTTTGTGTATTCCTCAAATAATCTACGCAATATTGATCTAATTGAAAATGATCAATTTGAGTTATATTTTGAAACAAAATGTATTTCATAACTTCATGCTTTGCACTTTCATATTGATAAACATTATGATTGTCAATTAGGCGATGATTTGATTTAATTCTGTCGACATATAAATTACAAATTGTACATTGATTTTTCGACGTTTGCCAAATTATTTGACGTTCTTTACCAGTTAAATTCAATTCTGTATGTTTTTTTTTTTCATTTTCGGCAAAATCGACAATACATTGAGCAATGACCAACAAATCAAATACTCTTAAAGCATTTAAACCTTCAAAGTCCTGAGCGTGATGGCATTCTTGAAATCTTTGTTTGCGAATGGTTTTCAAAATGGGATTTATGTTATTGATAAGTGGAGGAAGTTTTTCAATACAATGCATCATACTTGCAAAAGTATTTTCAAAGTAAAGAGTCCACTGGAGACGTGTATTTCCCATTTCATCTAATCCAAAAACTTTTCTAGCCATTTCATCATCAATACAAAATATATTGTCATATACTATGACAATAATAAACTAAACGTTCATTTATTACTTCTGTCTCACAGTCAAAAGTCATAAAAAAAGGAAAATTATTTCTGGACTCATGAAAAAGAATATGTTGAGGTTTATAAAAAGATTTTGTCACATCGTATTTAACTCGACTTTCTCGATAAAATCCTTTACAATTTAAATGTATTGCTGCGTTTCTATTAAACTGATGACATTGTTCGCAAACGTTAAAATAATTATTAAATTTTAAAGGAATATATTGATGTTTTTTTGATAATAGTGAAACACAATGAAATTCATTATTTTTTGGAATAATTAAAATTTGAATTGTGTTTTCTCTTTTTAAACGATTGTTATATACTGTCCGTTCTTCATCGTTTGCAAATTCTCTATATGGATTACGTGATTCACTGGTGATCATTTGACTTTCGTAACATTTACTCATTGTTTTCATACACGTTTTTAAATTCATTTGTTTTTTGTCGCCATTCAAACGAGAATTTAATTTCACTTGAACTCTTTTTGTTTTTACAAGTAAATTATAAACAACAATGTTAAATTTGGAAAACATTTTTGATATCACATTTAACAGTTCCGCCAATTCATGCCATCTAATGTTAAACGAATGTTCTTTTATATATTGTAATTGCTCTTCGTATTCTTGACATTTGAATAAACATTTTTCTATCGATACATTTTCTAGTTCTTCATGGGAAAACTTTTTTTTAATACATTGATAGAGACCAATTAAGAAACTAGCATAAAAACAATAGCCAGAAGGAAAACACTGAGAAAAATCAAACATTGTTGTGTTTATTTGATGTGGTGAAAATGTTTTTAAAAGTATATTAGATTCTGCATATATCTCTTTTTCTAAATATTTTTTTACTTTTTTCAAAGTTATTTTGTGTAGAGGATTTTGAGACATGAAATAATTTTTTATATCGCAAAGATGCACTTTATTTCTTTTTAAAAATCGAATTACTTTTTTAATTGTAGTTGGATGAAGTGGATTTTGACAATAAAAATCATTATTTGTTTCCCACTTGGCACCGATGATTGAATCTCTTAACATAACAAATTCATTTAAACTCACATTACTTAAAACCATACTTTCAAATTGCGATAAACTGTGTAAAATCCAACCGCTTTCTTCATGATTTGAATGTCTAGCACCTTCTAAATTGGAACTAACAATTTCTTCTAACTTTGCTTCTGCTTCTAACGGTTTAACAAAATGAACAACAGATCTATAAATTGATTTAATTAAACGATATTGCTCACCTTCTTCTCTGTAATACACAACCACAGATACAAACGCAACAAGAAATTGTCGCTCTTCTATTGGCATATCGATTGTACGTTCCAGTTCTTTCAAAACAGTTAAATTTGTTCGTTTAGCAATAAAACGTTCGATATCATTCCATGTCATTTTACGCTCTAGCAACTTTTCCAAATTATCTTCATAACTTTCATCATTATATCGACGTATTGTCCACAAATTTTTTGTAAACAAAACTTTATCATTAAAATATTTTTCTTTTTTTTCATACTTCATTCTTCAAAAAAAATACAAAAAAATTAATATATAATATAATTTATTCAATTTATATAGATATTACATTTTTTTTTATTAATTAGTACAAGTTATATCCATTATATCGTCGCTATCGTTCGTTGAGCCAAATCGACCTTTATTTCTTTGTGTTTCATCAAGTTCTTTTTCGCAGCATTTTAATACCGGCAACATTTCTTTCTTTTTCAAAATCATTTGAGCTATCGCCTTGTCTTTCGACCAATAAATTGTTTCGTTTGTAAGATTACAAATTAATACTTTGATATCATCTCGATAGTCGGTGTCAATAATACCGGGATGCAATAACAAACTATTTGTAAATGTGCTTGATCTTGGAGCTATTTGAAAATAATACGAATCGGGAGGAGAAACCACAACGCCAGTATCAATAATGGTTAAAAAATGCGGAGAGATTTCAACATCTTTTAATGGATACAAATCATAACCAATACTTCCGGATGTTCCTAAAGTTGGACACTTGGCACCGTCACGTAACGCAATTTTTATCATTTTTTTTCTCTAAAAAAACATATTAACAAATTTAAAAAATAACAAATTTAAAAAAAAACAATTCCTCTCCTCTTCATTATATCGCATTTTACATTGGTTAAAAAATCATTCGTAATAAAAAAACATTCTCGTTTATTTAAAAGTTGATCTTTAATATTCACCGACAAATATTTTATTGATTTAAAAAGCGACACAAATTCAATCATCACTTTTGTATACTCTTCTTTATTCACTAATAATTCTTCATATTTTAAAGCTAAAATTTTTCGAGTTAATTCGTCGTTATCGTCTTGCATTCGCAATATTATATCAAACATAGTTCGGTCTGTTGTTGTTTGTCTTAAGGGGCAATCTTTGTCGGGTTCAACTACTTGCCTTAAAAGCCAAAATATAAACCCATAAAATTGATACTTAAAAAGACTATTTAAAAAAGGTTTCTTTCCATCGATACTTATAAAAACATTACAAACTGCAAGATGTTCTTCAAATGATTTTGTTTTTAAAAAAAATGAGCTAATGCCTTGGGACAGAGAGAAGAATCGACCGTTGGGCAAGTCGGATGAATATGAACTTTCAATAAATGTCGAAGATAAGCATAAATTCCTGATTGACATGTTGAATTTTTATAAAACGTTATCATTTCTTGCCGGGCATCTGACAAATTATGCTGTCTTTCCATTTGTACATATCGTAATAACGACTGCGACAGTAAAGCTTTTATTAAGGGATATGCTTCTTCTCTTGACAGTCCTTGCGTAATTTTATAAAAAACATGATTTAACTTGTATTCATAACGTCGTATATAATAAGGGTATATAATGGAACGGTAATGAAAATCATAACAAATATCAATCACATACTGCATACATTGAGACATAACTTTATAATGGTCTTGTCTAAATCTATCTTTTCTTTCATCTTGTCTGTCTTTTCTTTCATCAAAATATTGTATATATTCAAAAACACAAATATAATTATCGTTCATTAAATCATTGATTAAATTTATACTTTTGGAAAAATCGGCATACTCCTTATAACTTTGATCTTTTAAAAAAAATCTCTTACGGTATATCAAGTGCAACACTTGAAAAAGAGTTTTAAAATCCGCATTAGATATCAACACCTCCATAAATGAACGTGGTCCATCTTGCACGTCACATTTAAAGGCACGAAAAAGTTCTTCAGGATTTTCAATTAAATATTTTTTTAAGAGATTTTGCATTTTTTTTTTGTTCTAAAATAAAAAAAATTACAATATTATTTAACATAAATTAATTTACTGCAAAATTGTGTTACAACAAATTACACATGTTTGCAACTTGTGCAAAATTGTGTTACAACAAATTACACATGTTTGCAACTTGTGCAAATTAAATTACACATGTTTGCAACTTGTGCAAATTAAATTACACATGTTTGCAACTTGTGCAAAATTGTGTTACAACAAATTACACATGTTTGCAACTTGTGCAATTTAAATTATACATGTTTGCAACTTGTGCAAATTAAATTATACATGTTTGCAACTTGTGCAAAATTGTGTTACAACAAATTACACATGTTTGCAACTTGTGCAAAATTGTGTTACAACAAATTACACATGTTTGCAACTTGTGCAAATTAAATTACACATGTTTGCAACTTGTGCAAATTAAATTACACATGTTTGCAACTTGTGCAAAATTGTGTTACAACAAATTACACATGTTTGCAACTTGTGCAAAATTGTGTTACAACAAATTACACATGTTTGCAACTTGTGCAAATTAAATTACACATGTTTGCAACTTGTGCAAAATTGTGTTACAACAAATTACACATGTTTGCAACTTGTGCAAAATTGTGTTACAACAAATTACACGTGTTTGCAACTTGTGCAAATTAAATTACAAATGTTTGCAACTTGTGCAAAATTGTGTTACAACAAATTACACGTGTTTGCAAGTTGTGCAAATTAAATTACACATGTTTGCAACTTGTGCAAATTAAATTACACATGTTTGCAACTTGTGCAAAATTGTGTTACAACAAATTACACATGTTTGCAACTTGTGCAAAATTGTGTTACAACAAATTACACGTGTTTGCAACTTGTGCAAAATTGTGTTACAACAAATTACACATGTTTGCAACTTGTGCAAAATTGTGTTACAACAAATTACACATGTTTGCAACTTGTGCAAAATTGTGTTGCAACAAATCACACATGTTTGCAACTTGTGCAAAATTGTGTAACAACAAAATTACAAATGTGCAAAGTTGTGCAACATAAATTTACAATTGTGCAAAGTTGTGCAACATAAATTTACAATCGTGCAAAGTTGTGCAACATAAATTTACAATTGTGCAAAGTTGTGCAACAAAAATTACAAATGTGTAAAATTTTACACAAAAACAAAAAAAAAATTTACATACACACAAATGTGCAACAAAAACAACAAATACAATACATATACTATAATATATAATGAATTATATATTATAATATCTAACTCAAAAATTTCATACAATGAGAAAATATTTTGCGGCTGCTAATATTATAAATTAATAAAAAAAAAAAAATAATTATTTAAAATCATTTACATAATAAAAATAAATATTAATTTTTTTTTATGTTTATTTGTTAATCGATTCGATTTTGCATTTATATATTATAATCAATCATTAATATTAATATTATTCGAGCGAAAAAATGGATAAGAAAATAATAACTGCCGCGCGAGAATTTAAATTATTAGGGAATGAAATATTTTACAACATGATAAGTAATGAAAATAATGTTTATTCGTATTTAGTAGCAATCGTGCCAAAGATAAGAGTTAAAGGAATAATAACTAATAATGATATTAAAGAATATAAAGCCGCTATAAGAGATATTAATGTTCAACAACTAATATATATTCATAAATGCAATAGAAGTATAGAGAATAAAGGAGAAAAAATAGAAGTTAAAACATGGAAAGTTGTTATATATAATTTATTAGAAAGAATTAGTAAAAATTATAAAATTTGTATTGGTAAATATAAAAAGTTAGAAAATGAAAAATATGAATATTATAATATGACATTAGAGGAAATTATCAATGATACAACTATACAACATGGTTTAAATGATCTGCTGAAATCTTTTTGTGATGTTAATTTAGAAATAACAATAGGAGTCGGTGATATTATCAAATATGTTAAATCAGGAGGATTATCAAAATTGACAAATTTCATAGAAGAAAATTTAGATGAAGATAAAATAAAAAGTTTGATTGATCATGATGATGTTAGACTTATAAAAAATATTTCGCATCTAAGCAAAATAAAAAGCGAAAATCTTAATATATTAAATATTATATTCGACATAATGAGTTTAAACGACTTAACTAAATTTGGTAAAGACGGCGAACATATAGATAATCGTATTGGGTTCAGTGATTATATTTCGACTCATCATATAATATTTTATGTTATTAGTCAAATAACTAATTCGCAAATATCATATAGTGGAAAAAATATTTAGCGGTTGTTAATTAAACATATCTGTTTATATAGATTATAAAAAAAAAAAAATATTTAAATTATATAATATTTATTTTTTTTTTGCTTATCATTATCTATTTGCAGATTTGATTTTATATTTATATTATTTAAATTACTGTTATATATATATCACTTAAATAAAATGGAGATCGAAGAAAATATTGTAAATTATGCTAAATTTAAAATTCTATTAGTCGAAAATATTATCATTTATGTGTATAATTGTGAAGATTTTGACGATGATTATTATCATAAAAAATTTAAATATGTTTATGTTTTATGTATGAGACCAAAAATAAAAGTAAAAGGAATAATATCTAACGATGATGTCGATAAACATAAATTTTCAATAAGAGATTGTAATGCGAAAAAATTAATCGAACTTTACAGAATAGATTATAAAAGAAGACAGAATAATAATGCAGGTGATTTAAAAAATATCGATGATAAAACTTTAGAAAAAATATTATATAATATATTATATGATATCGCTAATGAGTATGATTTTTATATCGCTAAGTATAAAAAAACAAAAAATGATAAGTATGAATATTGTAATATGACATTAAAAGAAATAATAGACGATAAAACTATAGAACATGGTTTAGATGATTTGTTAGATTATCTTTGCCGCGCTGGAATTAACGTGACTATAAGAATTGGCGATTTCGTGAATAAATTAATTAACACTGATCAAAAACAATTAGCAGATAATGATTGCATAATAGAAGAGTTAAATCAAGATAAAATAAAAAGTCTTATAGATGTTGGGTCAATTAGATTAGTCAAACACATAAAAAATAAAAATAACATTATATGCGAAAATTGGAACCCATTAAACATAATGTTTAAAATAATGTGTTTATATAACTTAAACAATTATGATTATGAAGTAAGTTTCGCAAATAATCTAGATTCATTTAATGAATATGAAGCGATATATAGATTTTTAGCTAAATTATCTAAATCTCAGATATTTTATAAAAAATATTGTTTATATATAATGTGTCAATAATATGACAATTAGATTTAAATAAAAAAAAAAAAAATATTAATTTAAATATTTATTTTTTTTATATTATTATTTTTTCATTTAATTTTGCTTTATAGTATATTAAATGATTTTTATCAATGATGAATTAATAAATTCTCTGCATAATAATGATATAATATAAAATGAAGCTTTTATGCTACGCAGGATATAATCTTGAGTAAAATTCTTATCAAAGCTATTAAATTCTCTTAAATCTTTTAACCCTAATATTATAAAAATTATATCTATTAAACAACAATCATCTGTTTTTATATTATTAATGTCGTCTATATCTTTTATTTTTATAGAAGGTCGTTGATTTTCCATATGCTTTATTAAATTATATATATCATCAATATTTAAATTTTCTTCTCTAATTGTTTTTGTAGGATTTTCTAATTTATCAAGCACCATATCTTTATAAAAATCTCCTGTTTTTATTGACGCGCTAAGACCAGATTCATGAAATTCTGATAATAAATTTCCTAATGAGTTTTTTTTATAATCTTTTACCATTTCATCTATAGTTTGCTCGCAATAAGTATATTCACCATCTGTAATTATATATTTAGATATATATAAATCATAATTGTTATTAAGAGTAGTCAATATTTTTCTTTTCATCATGTTGATAATTTTTTCTCCAATATTATCATCATCTTGCATCAAGTGCGCAACTCTAAATAATTTACTCATAAAATAAAATTTTATTTGAGGAATAACTTCAAACATTGGAAATATTAACTTGAATAAAATAAGATTAGTACTTTTAACTTCATCTTCATATTGTTTTTCATTTTCATCTTCTATTGATGCTTTTATATTAGGTTTCGATTTTATCATAAAAACATATACTATCCTTTTCTTTTCTTCGGCTTTAATCTCATCTTCAGTCATCTCACATATTTCATCAATTTCATCATCTTCAAGAGCGGGTAATTCATATACTTCTTGTATATCATTTCTATATTTCAAAAAGTCTAAAACATTTGAGATAGATTCGACTAATTTATTAACATCTAATTTAGAAAGTAAATCTAAATTTTTTTTAAGTACTTCATATTTATCATTGTAATCGCTCGACTTATCTGATGTATTTGAATTTTCATCATCTGATATTTCTTGATTTTTTAATTTAAATATTACATCTGATATTTCTTCAGTCATTTTTTTCTTTTATTATCTATTAAACAAATAATATATTATATGTTTCATTGTATTATGAATATTTAAAATCAAATAGATTAACATAACGCGCCGCGGCAAAAAATAAATATTTAAACATGTAAATAAGCAAATATTTATTTTTTTTATTACATATTATATATTTATACACATTCGCGTTCGTGACATTCAATAAACACTCTGGATATATTACTTAAAATCTTTACAAGAATTTGCTTTAATTTTTGCGGCGCTTTTTTGTCATTAACATTTATATTCGGAAAAGTCATATTGTTGATACCCAATATCGGAAATATTATATCTACAAAACGACAATTATCTAATTTTATGTCATTACAGTCATATATTTTTTTCTCGATTATATAAGGCCAGTCTATTTTTTCAAAGCTTTTTAATTTATCTAAATCTAATTTTTCTTGTTTAATTACCGCACTCACAGGCGCGTCTAGATTTTTTATAACTATGTCATTATAGAAGTTTCCTATATTAATAATTACTGTTAACTTTGCCGCCAAAAATTCGGCTAATAAGTTACCCAGCGAATTTTTGCTATTATCTTTTATTATTTCCTCTATTGTTGTATCTATGTATATAAATTTACCATTTATTTTCTTATATTTGAGAATATACATATCATATTTTGCGCTAAAATTAATTAACATGATTTTTCTTATTTTGCTCCATACATTAATTTCTTCATTATAATGATCCCAAAATCTAACGTTACCGGATTTTCTATTTATTAATTCATATTCTTCAGGTTGATTATTTTTATCAGTAATTTTAAATTTTATAATAAAAATAATTTATTATTATAAATGCTATTATCATCTTTTATAAGATTTCTAAAACTCATCTGAAAACCTACTCTTAATTTTTTATAATAATCGTTTTTTATTTTGCTCATTTTGTTGTCATTAACGTTAGTTAAATAGAAATATAAACTTATAAATTAAAAATAATAACAATATATTCAAATAGATCAACATGATGTTTTAATTACATATTGTTTAGTTTAAATTAAATAAGATATTTCATTGATGAAAAAAATATATATAATAAATATCATATAATTTTTTAAGCTCAAACAAAATAATTGAACATATTTTAGCAAGATATATTTAAAATAAAATCAATAACATATGTAATACAACTCGATTCGTGAATGAGTGAGATAAGTATTTTATATGTTATTTAATATTCACCAATGTAAAAATATAATTTATTATATATACATATAGTGTAAATAAATAATTCATATATATATTTATTTAATGATTTATTCAGCAAAATATATATATAATTAATACATATTATATTTCTTTTATTATTTAGAGGAGCGAAATTTAATTTACTCACTATCGTATATTTATTTGCTTAGCACCCGCAGACAGTAAAAAATAAATATTAATGTATATGATGATTATTTATTTCAGTCAGAGTTGCGATTAGGAAGTAATAATATTATATACGAGCGATAGTAAATTATTTTTAATTAGCATTTGAAAATTGTAAGTAAAATATTATATATATATAAGTAACAGTAAATTATTTTTGCTTGGCGCCGCAGACAGCGAAAAATAAGTATTATATATATAAGTAATACTAAATTATTTTTGCTCGGCGTCGCAGACCGCAGACCGCAGCTTCAAATCTAATAGATTCATTATAATCATTTGAAAATATGTTAAAAACGTAATATAATATATCACATCTATTATTATTAACTTCTATTTCCAATTGATGATAAATTGTTATCCTTTTTCCTCTTATTCTTAATCCATTAAAGTTGTAATAATTTTCAACGTCGCAATTATTCGCTTTTTCACGTTTATATATATCAACTATTCTCCTAGATATATTTTCAATATGTTTATTGGAGAGACCGTAAATTTTTTTTAGCAATTCTCCATCATTGTTTTTCAGAAAAACCGATAAAAGCTCGAAAATAAATCTATTAGGATGCATTTTACTTTAAGTTTAAATTAATAATTAATTAATAAAACAAAAAATATAAATACAACGTATAAAATAGATTAATTTTAAAATCAAAAAAAATCGCTTAAATATATATATTTATGTTATATTAAAAATCATCACTAATGAAAAAACTTATACGATACTTATCATATATCTTTCTACTCTAATTTAATTATTATAATGTCAAATTAAAGTATAAAGATATATGGTAAGTATCATATAAGAAAGATAGCCTTTTCGCGCAAAACAGATAAAAGAGACCAGAATATTAATATATTTTTGCTTAACAAAATTATAAGTATTTTAGGTATAATCTAAAATATATTCTTGATTTCATTTGCGTATTTTACGTATTTTTATTCTTAGCTTCATTTTTTCATTTTTTATAATCACTTTTAATTCCACGTCGATTCTTAGCAGATGATTATATTCATTTTTTAACTCTTCGCCGCTAAATGAATAATGCAAAAGAACGAGATTTCTTTGAATATATTGATTTAATATAAATATATATTCATCGTTGATTTTTTCTTTATCTAAATACTTACTAAAGGCTTTAACAAAATCATCATATGATTTATCTTCTCGAATAATAGTGTTATCCATTTTAAGTATTGTATTAATGTATGATGATACATTAAAATCATAAAATATTTATTTGCAAAAAAATGCTAATATAAAATCAAATAAATAATCACTGATTTGACGAAAATATCATATATGTTTAATTATTTTTTTCTTTGAGTAGAGCAAAAAAATAATATTTATGTCTTTTTTTATTATCACTAAAGTATTAAATATATCTGTTTAATAATTAAGGTCTAAGAACGCGCGTTAAAGGTTAATGTTTGTATTGTTGATTTTAATAGTTCAATATTTAATTTAAAGAATTTCTTTTTATTGTCTGCGGGGCGGCGAAATAAAATAAAATGAATAACAATGAAATTGGTAAATTATTCCTCGTTAATCTAGATTATATATGTAATGTAGAATTTATAAATAAAAATGTATTATCAGCTACATCTAAACATTATTTAACTGATTTAAACATTAAATACATTAAAAATGATAAATATAATAACGCCGCTATGGTTAAAAACTGTAATAAAAAGATCACATCAAACTTTTATAATGTTGGTAATCATTTATTAAATCTACTTTATGATTATCATTTTAACTTTAACAACGAAATAACGCCGGATAATTTAGAATGTAAAATAAATAAGTATATTTGCGAAAATAATTCCAACTGTTTCTCTATAATCTTTTATTATCACAATGCATATGATGAAATAAAAAATGTTATAGAAATTCATATCAAGTTGCATCCTTCTGATGATCCTCTGAATAAGACAAAATATATATATTTATCTTTAATGAATGCATTATATAATGATGTCGATAATGAATTAACAAAAATATATGATAGCAGTGAAAAAAATTCTAGAAATCTAAATTCGATCGCTTGTGTTATTATAAGTTGGAAAAACAAAAATAAATACATAAAATTGCTGTATCATCTTCATAACATATTATCTATTGAAACAAAACTGTTTAATAATTTGTTAATATGTTATTGGCAATTAAAGTAAAATTAAGAAAAAAAATAAATAAAAAAAAAATATATAATAATATTTAATAAATATATTATTATATATTTTTTTGCCGCGGCGCGAAATATTATATCATGTTTGCTTATTTGAAAAAAGGTTACAATTAGTTAATAACACTGATATATATTCATATATATATAATATTATAAATCTAAGAAAGTATATAGTATTTGAAGAAAATGGCTAATAGAAAAAACAAAGATTATCCTTATAATGGATATGAAGATGTAGATAAAGATTATAATGATAGAAGATATGAAGATTATCGTCATAGACTCGATAAAAACGCAATTAATTCATTCAATTTAAATCTTATCACTTACATACATGAATATTCTAATGGAAGATTGAATACACTATATGAACGTGAACGTAATAAAATTAGTAAATTAGCAGAATTAATATTCATTAACATGAAAAAAATAAAGAAAAATCAAGAATATGAATATGATCGCCCTGACTTCGCATCGTCGAACTCAGAATCAGATTCTTCTGACTCCTCTGATGATGATTATGTGCCGAATGTTATAATGCCGCGTGTATTGAAAATAGATTCGTTGAGGAAAATCCTAGAAAAAAAATCAAGATTATGAATGCGATCGTTGGTGTGACGCTGATGATCTTTCTCAGTCATCAATATTAAAAAAAGACATTGAAGAACCACTTAAATATAATACAGATATGGTTGTTAATTTTGAGACCAATATGCGTTATTATTTTTCTTCAGAGTCTAAAATGGAAAAAAAGAATTATTACAATCAAGACAATATTAAATTATCGGAGGTAGGCGATAATATAGTAGAAACTATTTGTAACATCTACAAATTCAAAGAAAAATCGGCTATAGATGAAAAAGAGTTGTCGATCAATATTTCCTTTATTGATGCGTCGAAAAGCACAGCACTGTTAAGAATAGAATTTTACTATCAATTAGAGAATAGGAATGGACAAATGGTTGTTTTTGACGTAAGAACACATGATAGTTTTATCATGGAAAGTAAAGATTTAGCGCAAATGTACATTGATACCGTCAATTACTTGAAAAAAGCTGTCGTTGAGAAGTATAGTAACATTTATTTTGAAAATGTAAAAAATCACATGTATGATCGTATAAGAATGATAGCGCTGTCCAAGGCTGAAACTAAAGAACAAATGCCGCCGCAAATATTTGCTAGTATTCCTGACAACATCATTGAAGCCGCTGAATTATATCGCGCCAATAAGTTGAGTTATATATCTCAGGATGATGAATTAGTTACTACTATTCTTTTATATTCTGCTTTTGAAAAACTGCCAGATTTTATATAGCGACTAATTAAAATCAATATAGTCGATGTGCATAAATAAGATCAAACAAAAAAAAATAAAAAAAAATAATTAATAATATTTAATAATTATTTTTTTTATGTTAATTTATTTTTTTTATATATTAATTATTATCACAAATTCCATTAATGTTCATAAGTTCGCACATTTCATTAGCTCTTCCATCGATAAGTTCATATAGTTTTATAATATTAATTGTTTTATAACAATCTACATTATTAATATAATCTAATATTAGATGGATCAATATTAGATTATATTAATAATGTAGATGTAGAATATTAGATGGATCAATATTACATTTACAATCATTTAATAATTTATTTTTGTTGTCTGCGTAATAACTTTCATATCCATTCAACAAATCTAATGATTGAGAATTATTTCCTAAAATAGAAATATGTTTATTATTAAGACAATACGTGAAATATTTTACATATTCTTGATTATCTTCATCGACTTTGAATTTTGCGAAGTCACCAGTCAACATTATTGTATCCATTTAAAACAATTTACTTATTTTATGTAAAACAATTAATGTATATTTTACTTTGTCTGTATTTTTTCCATTTAATATAGTTTCTATATTTACTGGCGCATAAATTATTTCGCCATCAAACATTTTATTTGATAAAATGCATATATAAGTTTTTTGACATATTTCTTTGATGATATTTAAGATGAGATTAATTTCACTTTGAATATTTCTTAGTTTATGTTTTTCATATTCAGAAATTATATTACAATTTTTATTTAATAATTTGCTGAACAAACATACGTTATCGTTTAAATCAGATTTACTAATATTTTTTAAAATCAGCATGAGATGATAATACGTAAATTCGATATTTTTATAATCATAATCATTTATTTCTTTTTTATACATATCAAATTGATCCGTCATAAAATATAAATTATTTTTTCTAATATTTGTATGCTTGTTGCCCATTTTATTTTTATATCGCGAATCAATAAGTATATCAATTAATTTATAAATATATATTTCATTTTCGGCAATATATTTCAAATATATTGCCGTATAAATATATATTCAAATATATTGCAAATATATCAAATATATTTCGGCAATATATTTCAAATCGGCAAATACAACTTTTATTTTTACTATTAGTATGCAAATTAATTTATTTACTAATTTTCTCATAAGCAAATATATATATATTTATTATTGATTCGCGCTAAATAATAATTCTAATTAAATGATATCCTTCATCATTAAATAAATAAAGATCAAGAAAAAAATAATTAATAATATAATCAATTATTTTTTTTATGTTTTAATTTATTTTATATATTAATTATTATCACAATTTCCGTAAATGTTTATCATTTGACATATTTTATCTATTCTTTTATCGATAAATTCGGATAGTTTTCTAATATCAATAGTATTATAAGCGTCTTCATTGATTTCATAATTTAAGTATATACCTTTTTTTATGATCATTGATGAATTGATATCATATTTAATATCATTTAATATTTTGTCATTATTGGTCGCATAATAGTTCTCATATTCGTTTAATAAATCTAATGATTCAGAGTTATTTCCTAAAATAGAAATATGTTTATTATCAAAACAGTACGTGAAATATTTAGCATATTCTTGATTATCATCATCGACTTTGAATTTTGTTAAGTCACCAGTCAACATTATTTTACTTATTTTATGTAGAACAACATTATGTAGAACAACATTTATGTCGAACAACATTTATGTAGAACAACATTAATTTACTTATTTTATGTAGAAGAATTAATATATATTTTTTTTTATCGTTTATATCCTTTTCGTTTAATATTGTTTCTACATTGAGCGGTGTATAAGTTAATTTACCATCCATTATTTTTTCTCGATAGAAACATATATAAAAATTTTTGCAAATTTCTTCTATAATATTTAATATGAGAATAATCTCACTTTGAATATTCATTATATTATCTTCACTGTGTTCAGAAATTATATTATAGTTTTCATTTAATAAATTACTAAATAAAGAAGATCGATCACACGAATTAGAATTAGGAATATTCTTAAAAAACAATTCACATTGATAATATGTAGGTCTGACAAGTATATAATCTTCATTATTGACTTTTGATGCATAATTCTCACATTCATCAGATGTAAACTTTAAATTATCTTCTCCAATATTCATACTTTTGTTCTCCATTTTATTTATAAAATATGAATAAATTATAAATATATATTTTATATTCAAATCAGTGAAGATGATTTTCTATTTTTGCCTATGGCGCGCAAATTGATTTATTTACTAATTTTCTCTCAACGAATATATATATATGTTTACTTCTTTATATTAAATAATGATTGCGATTAATTAATATTTGTCGATAGTCATGATAAACAAAATAAAAAAATAATTTATAATATTATCAATTATTTTTTTATTGTATATTTATTTTATATGTTAATTTATATATTAATCACATTTGTAATTTTTATCAATGATATTCTCGATTTTCGATAATTCATCTACATTTTCATGAATAAATTCAAATAGTCTTTCAACATTAATCTGCTTATAAGTATCTTTATTTAAAATATAGTCTAAATATATACTTTGTCTTATAATAATAGATAGACTAATACCATACTCATTATAATTATCTGATATTTCATCTTTGTTATTAGTATAGTAATTTTCATAATTATTTAATAAATCTAAAAACATAGAATTATTTCCTAAAACAGAAATATGTTGATTCTCCAAGCAAAATATAAAATATTTTTCCAGTTTTTCTTTAATATATCCTTTTTCATTTACAAGGTTTGTTAACTCACCAGTTAACATTATTGTATCTATATTAAACATTTTACTTATTTTATGTAAAAGAATAAATGTATATTTTAGTTTATCTATATTTTCGCCATTTAAATTTATCTCCATACTAATAGGTGTATGAATGACTTTATCATTAACTATATTATTTCGATAAACACAAAAATAAAAAGTTTCACATATTTTCTTAATGATATTCATTATGAAAGTAAATTTTTCTACAATATTATTATCATCTTTTTCATAATTGTAGATATTATCAATAGTTCGTATTCTAATTTAAGCGTACAAACTTCTGATAAATATAAATTAAGAAGTTATTTAGATACATACTTAAGACCTTATAATGAAGGCAAAATTAATAGCAATCATATTGCTTATCAATATCTTGAACTTGACTGGAAGATTATAATAAGTTAGGTCTGCGAAAAAATACTTAATGCGACTAAAATTACAGGAGTTAATCAGTTAAGAGAAGAAGATATTTATAATGATTATATAGCTAATGTTAGTGTATTTAGTAACAATTTAAATCAACTCGTTAACGCATTTAATAATATAATCAAGAACAAAACTGAATCTAATTTAACATACGATAGCATTATGAAAACATTAACTTCCAAACAAAAAGATACATTAGTTAAGTATAAAGACCAGTTAAAATTAAACGTAGCCGCGCTCGAAGAAAGATTTCTAAACATAAAAAATTAATTATAAAATTTAACATTATCGTATATAAAATAATCATGTATAAATCAATAATTTATATTTTTTTTGCTAAAATTATAAGTAGATATTTATCAATTTGAATTACGTTATTTTTAAGCAATTAACACAGCATTTATTTAAAATTAGCGCTTGCAGTGCATTTTCCGCACTCTTCACTCACCCTCCCACACACACCTTACATTTCTTTACACTCACTCTCTTTACACAGATTTGCGCACTGCATCGTCTCTATTTACGCACGCAAAAGTAACATTAATAGAGAAAGATATAGTCGGGCAAATGGGTAGAAGAGCAAATAAAGAAAAAGAAGGTTATAATGGTAAATCATTGGTTTCCGCATTTACACAGCGTGAACTTGAAAAAGGTTTAGACGGCATTGTTGATGAGATAAATGATGAAACAATAGATGGATGTTGCGAGATTGATTTACCATCATATGGTGATTTTAACGATAAAAAATTTCCTAAAGATTTTATTCTCCGCGTTGAAGAGTTTAATGAAAATGTGAAAATAGAAAGATTCATAAAAATTCGCAGCCAAAAAATCTCCAATGATGATTTAATTAAATCGAAGCGTTGTCCCTCAGACGATCTCATATTAATGCATTCCTTGTTTCTACAGAGAAAATTTTATGATCACAGTCATATTTATACTTTCGCTGGAGGTGCGGTCATAAGCATTACAGTGAATGATTTTGTTTATCTGCTTGACGGCGTTGAAAAAATCATGTCTTTAAGCGATAAAGAAATAATGGCAGCTTGTAAAGGGATAATATGCCCTATGATTAGATATCATGGAAAAAAGAACAAATTGCCTGATTTCACAGCGATGTCTGAGAGCATGCAAGAACAAGTCGAATACAATATAAAAAGAAGGATAATGGACAACGTAGATAGAGCGGAATCGTCTAAACATCTTATATCTAGATCGCAAAACTATGAATATAGTAAAAAGATAGATGAAGATCTTTTCGGCGATCCTGTTGGTTTCCGCGAATCATCCAAACGCGTAGATGAATTTTTCACAGGCAATCATCATCCAAGTAGTCAAAATGAAGATCTTTTCGGCGATCCTCCTGGTTACCGTGAATCATCTGAAGCTGTCGATGATTTCTTTAAAGGTAGTTATTTTTCTTCGTCGAGCAGAAAAGATGATCATGGTTGGTGATCGTTAAATCAATCATTCTCCATGGTATTAATATATTAATATACGCTGTTATATAATTAATATACGCTGTTGATCCATGGTATTAATATATTATTTATTATTCAAAAAATGAATAATAAATAATATATTAGATCAACAGCGAAATATTGCAAAATATAATAATTACGTAAATGAATATACATCGTACTTCTTCGATATTGATAAAATAACATTTATAAATAAATCTATCGAAGAAAAAAATAATTTATATAATGATGCCCGAAAACAATCATATCGATCACCTCATAAAAAACAAAAATTAATTAATAATTTAAAATATTTCTGCGACGATAATATAAGAAAAATAAATGATATATTTGCCGGCCATATATGTTCTGAATCGTATAAATATGACCTATATGTGTATCAATATATAATATCATTTGCCGAAGATCTCGACCCGTATAGTGAGAGCAGTTTATTTCAAGCATGTTATACGTTTGGATTGACCATCGAAGAATTAATTTCTTTTCACGAAGAAAAGAAATCGCGCAAATACATTGTTGAAGAAACAATCAAAAGACTTGAATTGTTATAATATTTTTTTTCGCGAGTGCAACTAAAATTTGAATTTATTTTTAACAATTAATAGATATCAAACAAAACATGATGGATAATTTTTTAAAACCATGGTCCTACTTAATGGACGAAAACCTACTGAAAAATATGGAAAAAATTGTACCGGTCGAAAAATTACAAAATTTACTAAAAATATTTTCGATGATAACAACGCCGAATAAAATAAAATTAATTATTATCGGAAAAGATTTATTTCCATTCATAATTAATAAAAATATTTTTGCATCGATGATAAAATAAACAAAATTCAATATTTATTATATTGTCAATTGATGCATTTAATTTCTCAAAATGTTCTCATACTCAACGTTGAGATACCAGATGAATACGGAATTTCATCATTATGGAAAAAATTTTATAAACATGTTTTTGATAAATATACAGGTATCACATGAAGTATCAATATATACTTTACCTAACTCAGTTGTGATTGATAATTATCATTCAAAGTGATAATTATCATTCATGTCAAGATATAGCTTGTACTTGTCTAAACAAGATTAAAAATTTATTTAATATAAAATGCAATCCGTATTTGTATGTGTTTTATTATTACGATTACCAAAGATATGCCATATCAATTCGAAATGGTTTTAATGAAACATTAGCGATCATAGATAATAAAGTTTTTCAATTTGCATACAATATTGATAAAGATTATACTCTTTCACATACAAATCAATATATATGTTTAAACCAAGAACGAGCAAGAATATTATCAATACTTGAAATATATCGATATTTGATTAAATATAATCGATTTACTATCACAATGATAACATCGATGCGCAGTGCTATACATCAATCGAATATAGCAGATAATATTGTTGATCTTAAAACAATTATAAACAAAGTTGAGAAACGTATGACCAAAGTAACAAAATCAAATATATTATTTGTTTATAAAGCTTATATCAACAGTGATATATTAACGCAAGTTAAGCGCGAGTTAAATATTATTTATTAACACAAATATTAATTTTAAGTCCGACGATTCTCATATGAATATTTTTTTAACATATCGTATTATTGAGATGTTCGGCAGTCACGTTAATCGGAATCACGCAAAAAATAAATCTGCGACTATCGCAGAACACATTGAAGCTGCTCGCATTGAAGCACTCAATGGCGCAAGTTTTGTGATCAAAGTTGTTGCGACTTTGACTACGCAATTTCAGTCCTCCAGAAGTTACAGAATATTTAAAGCGATTCGAGTTTGACTCTAAAACCAAGAATTGTTGAAATAGATTTTCTACTCAACTGTCTTTATATGGGCCTAATATGTTCATTTACCAAACGAACATAATTAAATAAATTTTTTTCTTGAAAACAATTGCAGATTTACTAGCACATTAATTGTATATAATTTATAAGCAGATTTACACACCAACTCAAGCATACCGTAAGAATATTACTCAACCCACCGCATGGACTTTGTTAACGCAAGTCTCACAGCCTAAGCAGTTTCAGAATATTTAAAGTGTTTTACTTAGTCGGGTTTCGTCCTAAAATCAACACCATATCTATACACTAATTCTGTTTAGCCGCATGGACTTTGACTACGCAAATTCAGACCTACAGAAGTTACAGAATATTTAAAGCAAGTCGAGTTTGACTTTAAAACCAACAATAGATGAAATAGTTTTCTACTCAAATGTCTTTATATGGGCCTAATATGTTTATATACCAAACGAACATAATTCAATAAATTTTTTTCTTGAAAACGATTGCAGATTTACTAGCACATTAATTGTATAAAATTTATAAGCAGATTTACACACCAACTCAAGCATACCGTAAGAATATTACTCAACCCACCGCATGGACTTTGTTAACGCAAGTCTCACAGCCTAAGCAGTTTTAGAATATTTAAAGTGTTTTACTTAGTCGGGTTTCGTCCTAGAATTAACACCATATCTATACCCTAATTCTGTTTAGCCGCATGGACTTTGTTTAATTTCAGACCTCCAGAAGTTACAGAATATTTAAAGCGATTCGAGTTTGACTCTAGAATTTTAGAAATACATTTTCTTCTGAACTGTCTTTACATGTGCCTAATACGTTCATATACCAAACGAACATAATTAAATAAATGTCTTAGAACCTAAGAAGTTTCAGAATATTTAAGTTATTTAGTCAGGTTTCGTCCTAAAATTAATAACATATCTATACCCTAACCCTGTCTAACCACATGGACATAGTCTACGCAATTTTAGACCTACAGAAGTTACAGAATATTAAAAAACGAGTCGAGTTTGAATATTCTGTAACTTGGTTAAAACCAAGAATTGTTGAAATAGATTTTCTACTCAACTGTCTTTATATGGGCCTAATATGTTTATTTACCAAACGAACATAATCAAATAAATTTTATTCTTGAAAACGATTGCAGATTTACTAGCACATTAATTGTATAAAATCTTTAAGCAGATTTACACAACCAACTCAAGCATACCGTAAGAATATTACTCAACCCACCACATGGACTTTGTTAACGCAAGTCTCACAGTCTAAGCAGTTTTGGAATATGTATTTTACTTAGTCGGGTTTCGTTCTAAAATTAACACCTCATCTATACCTTAATTCTGTTTAGCCGCATGGACTTTGTCTAATTTCACACCTACAGAAGTTACAGAATATTTAAAGCGATTCGAGTTTGACTCTACCGCGATAAATCCGGTAAATTTATATCAAATAACAAAATAATTTATTTATTTAGTTTAATAAATAATTATGTCATTGTTAACGAAATGCTTTTTCCCAAAGGACGTTACCCTCTCGATGAAAATAATGAATTATATATAAGATAATACCATATATTAATAATACAAATAATAAAATATATAAATTCATAAAGTTATATAACATATATAAGAACAAAATAATAAATGAAATAAAACGATATAAAAAAAATATGAGAATATTACTGTACGATGAAGATTCCGCATCTTCAGTGATAATGGAAACTATACTCCATATTGATGATTTATCTGACAAAGATAACAAATAATATAATGTTTTCGCAATATGATTTTTGTTAATATTTTTATTTTTTATTACCGGTGGTGTTCGATGATAAAAAAATGAATTTCAATATATATGAATATAAACAAAGATGTCATATAATAATATTTATGAAGCATATACTGATCAATTAATATTTCTTGATAAACTAGAAACAATTTGTACTGATACTGATATAATTTGTACTGATAGTGATACTGATATAGTGAATGATTAAATCATATTATTCTATAATAAAACTAAAGATCAAGATGCGATTAACAAACTAATAATTGATTTTTTTGGAATTGATTTAGTATTCAATGAAATTCTTTTAAAATTGGATATAATTGGTAATTATATCATTAAATATGGATTTGATGATAAATCAGTGTTCAGAAAGATGGTTCAACAATCAATTAATAATATAAACAATAATGAAAAAGTATATCGCAATTATAGATTAATAATGACGAGAGTCGAGCAAAATTGGTCAATGATTATCCATCTCAAATGAGAGAAAATTTAATTAAAAACGGAATGACTAATGAAGAAGTCGAAAACTTTATCGAAGAATGTTCAGTAACTGAATAAACAATTATTATTTTTTCGTCTCAAAAATTGAATGCCAATATAATTATAAAAAATAAATATGGGTTTGAAGCCTCCATTTGCGGACATCTATCAAGCACACAGCGCGATAATCACATCAATGAATATTATTGATTCATTGCAAAAAAATTTCTTTATAGGTTTGGATCAATTACATGGGCAGTATTCTAGTTCTTTTATTTCGATATGTAATTTTGTGAACTCACAAAATTACATATCGAAATAAAAGAAGAAGAAAGTAAAAATATTGATAAATTACATTTATATATAGGGAGAATATCATATGCCGAACCGATGCTTGAAATCAATGCTGAAACAACGCTCGATGATTTGAAAAATTTAAAACTACTATATGAAAATAATTATTAAACTTATGTTGAACATCGTGTCCGCATCATTGATCAGATTGCTAATATGATAGAACAAAATATCGAAGGATGCGGACCCGAAGATAAAAAGAAAATTCAAACAATGATCGACTATTATCGAACATATGATGATTGAATAATAATTTATTTTATATATATATTAATAAATTTGAATCATTTTTATTATATAAATATTCGAAAATATGGTTTTCCATCTCTTGTCGAAGTTCATAATGAATATTTCAATATATTATCGTGTATTAATCACACATGGGGAATAATATTAGATAACAGTGTAGTAAAGACAAACCGATAACATGTTATATTTTTTTGATATTTAATAAATTTGATTATGAATTAACCCCAACATAAGTTGTTATCTAAAAATGACGACCGAATATGTTAAAATATTATCGGAAACAGCTCATACAATGAAAAATGATTTAACACAATTATGTGAAAACATTGATCAATTAAGTGAATGTTACGATGAAAACAAGTTAGATATGATTGATATAAATTCAAATAAATTTTTCAATGGTTGTTACAAAATTTAACAACCCATATTCCAACTTCGAGTCTCAAATTATTTTCTGTGATTATTTTTTACCAATTCTTTATAGTTCAGATCCTTATAATCAGGTGGGGACAAAATTTTTAAAAAATAAAAAACTATTTAATTTTATTGAAAAATTAAAGAATTCTAATTATTTTAATTTCTTAAAATCTGTAGAATCGGAATCAGCCCACCTTTAATTAAATTTTATTTCATTTACTAATTGTAGAATCAAGTATTACCTAAGTCAACTTATAATATAAGTTTAAATATATTATGTTAAAAACTTGAAAAATAACTATATAATTGAAAATCTCATACCTCTTTTTTTTATTATTCAAATTTAGATCAAAAATAAAACATCCTTTAATTTGCATAGCATATCTTTGGCTGCGTAGTTTAGCTTCATTTCTTGAAATAGTTTCACCTTTATATTCAAGTAAAGCATCGCCGACTTTAAACTCTTTTTTTGTAAATACTCCGTATCCTTTAAAAATCATATGATTTGTTAAATCACAAAGTATATATAGGTATGAAATAAATATATATACATATATATATATGTATATATATATATATGTATATATATATATATATATATATATATATATATATATATATATATATATATATTTATAGAAGCTGTAGTTAGTTAGATCTGCAATTTGATTTCACACATTTTTTTAAGGGACGACAGATATATATGTTTGTACATTAAATCACTATTAGGAAATACATCTAAATAATCGAATTAAGTTACTTACCAATTACATTATCAATGAAAATCTTTTGAAAATCCTTCTCTTTATAATTAACATCATAGATTTTTTCTTGAACTGACGGTGAACTTTTACGTCTTCTCTTAAATATAACAACTAGTTTTACTACAAATAAACTTACATACTTTACATACTATACTAATAACATGTTATTAACACATAAAATATGAGTTTGTGTATTTAAGAGATCTAGAGTAAAAGTAATATACATATATTTATATATATTAGTAGAAAATCACTTAACAAAATTTTTTTTCCATTTAACACTGTGTTTCATCAACAAAGATGTATATATATTTATTTCATACCTATATATACTTTGTGATTTAACAAATCATATAGATTTTAAAGGACACGGAGTATTTACAAAAAAAGAATTTAAAGTCGGCGATGCTTTACTTGAATATAAAGGTGAAACTATTTCAAGAAATGAAGCTAAACTACGCAGCCAAACATATGCTATGCAAAATAAGGGATGTTTAATTTTTGATCTTTCTTTGAATAATAAATATAAAATATATATATATATATATATATATATATATATATATATATATATATATATATATGTATATATATATAATGTAACAATATATTAGTATATATACAGATGTCACAACAAATGTGTGTGCTTTATTTAAACACTTACATTAGGATAGTTTTTTTGAAGGTCCAATCTTTTTATTAAATAAATAAAACTATACTTAATTTAAGTATAATAAACTATGGTATAAACTAATCTATATTTCAACTTAGATGCCCAACTTTACAAAGTGATTATTATATATTATGTTCAAAATAACTATATTTTGATTAAAACTATACTCTATTATTCTTTATACTAGTATAAACTCAAGTTAAAAAAAATAAAAAATCAACAAAAACAAGATGCGGCCTAATAACTAAAATTATTAGGAAAACAAATCAACGTTTTCTTGTGAAAAAAATAGTAACAATAAATAAGTCTCAAAATCTAACTCAAAAACGGAGTTCAAGACAATTAGAGCAATCTGTGTCACCTCGTAATACTGTAAGCCCTGGGTTTACAGTAAAATTTTATTTCTAAAAAAATTTGTATTGATCTTTTATCTATTATATTTATAAAGAATCCATGTGAAGTATTTCAATTTTTGCATGGCTATTTCCTTTTATTATTTTATATTAGCTATTTAAGACTTAATAAACGAAAAAACATATAAGGTAGACATAAGTCTTGTCTAAATAACATACTTCAAAAGTACACAAAAACTGATTTTTTATTTCTTTTAATATTCATTTTCATCCAAAGACTTTGATTGTCTGTAATTTTTTTATTTAATTATAAAATTTAATTTTAGTATTGTATTTTAAAATATTAAATTAATTACATTAATTACGCAAAATCGTTACGCCTTCCCCCTCACTTCTGCAGCGCAACCTATTTTATGAATAGCTGTTTGTTCTCTATGGGTATTTTTATATTTTGAGGTAATTGAACTTTAAAATTAAAAAATAATAATTAAAAAATAACAATTATAGACTACCAAAGTCTTTTTTTGATGAAAATAAAATATGTCTACCATATATATTTTATCTTTTATTTACGTAAAATATAAAAAATTAAATAACTATGCAAAAATGGTTCTGCTGTTCTAATTTCATATTTGAAAATGTGTCATTAGTGGGTAATTATTCTTAAGTCACTATTTCAATCTTTGAAATTCAATTTTTAGAAAATGTATAAATAGTTTTGATAGTTATTTCTGAATTGACTGAATAGTATAAATAGCAAAAGCATAAATAATAAAACAGTTTTGAAGAGTTACTATTGAGCTCTGTCTAATAATTACAGAAGGCAGCTTTTTATAAAAATTAAAGTTATCTATGTTAAACATATCGCGATAAAATAATTATCTTGTTCTACCTCCATTTTTTGAAAAAATTGAGTTATTGATAGTGTTGTGTACTTCAGAATAATGTATTTCTACTGTATATAAACCTAAGTTATAAGTAAAAAAGTTACGGAGAAAACATAGTTGTTAAAAAAATTTTATATCCCGTCTTTTAAAGTCTTTCTTTTTCAAATCGCTTCATCTCAAAACTCAAAAATAAGGACATAGAACGAGATAATTCTACCGTAGTGATAGGTTATTGTTTTATAAAAATGAAATAATATAGATATTTTTTATTATGGTAGATAAAAAGTCAATGCCCATTTTTGAAAATTAAATTTTTCTGTAAACCCAAGGCTTTAGCCATATTTTTATGGGATTAAAACTTAGTCATCAGAAAAAAAAGTTACTTCGTTTTGTTTCCAAAAATTAAAAAAAAAGTAAAAAACTATCCTACGGTCAAGCCTTGGGAAACCCCGAAAGTTAATAGTATTAAAATAGGGGCGCCCCTATTTTAACAAATAAAATTACAATACATGTTTTGACTATTTTATTGTTATCTTCAGTTGGCTAAAAAAATTTTCAATTTTATATAATATTATAAAGTAATAAAAAATAAATTACAATTTTTTATTATTAATTGCTAAAAAATAGGCAATAGCAAAAAATTACAATAAAAAAATTATTGAATTATTTAACAAAAGGTTAACGACTAATAAAATGATAACTTTTACGTAAAATGTGATATTTTATAATGGTTAAACTGTTTTTTCATATCTAGATTTACATTCAATGAATAAACTTTCCTTATTTTAAATCAAAAGTTTATTGGAGGCAGAATCCTATATTGAGAGACAGTCATTATTAAATTATTAAATCAATTATTGTTGGCATGCATATGTTTGTGTCTGTGCGAGTTTTTGTCTCTCCTTTAGTGTTCAATCATTCATGTTTTAAGGTGGCGAGAAGTTTTGCCTCTATAGCAGGAATTACATCCTGCGCATACTAGTTTATAAACACAACGGCTGATTTAAAATCTACAGGAAGAGGATCATTTGGTGAAAATATATTAGAAATTTAAAGGAGGTAAAAATTTAACTAATGTTAGTAGGTTTGCAATGTTTTTTAATAATATAGTTTAAACTCTTTTTTTGTTTGATCTTATATATTACTAACATAAGTAAGCGTAAGTTAGCTTTTTATGATTTCTTGGTTTTTGGATTCGTGTTGATTAGTAGAAATAGTTATTTTTGGCAAGATAAGAGTTATATACTTTATTTTTAAACCAAGTTTAATACATGTTGCTTTTAAGTACGCTAAAAAGATTTTTAATATCGTAATAAAAACCAAGCTTTGTATTATTAATTTTAAAGATTCTATAAACTAGGCCTTAAATTAAATTTACCTTGTGTGAAAAAGAGATGATACTACAAAAGGAAGTATGTAGACCTGAAGAAGTCTCCTTATAAAAAATAAATGTAGATAAGGAGCTGTTTACTTTGTTTATATTAATGTCCGACAAAGAGATATTAGATTCTTTTTTCATTTTCTATAGTAAAAGATATCGAATTATGTTATTTATTATATAGTCAAGAAATTAGTATGCATCATTTTTTGATAGGAATGTGGCAAAAATGTCATCAACTCAACGGTTGTAAATTCTGGCTTGACTCCATTGTATGATTTTAGTCATTTTTCTTTAAAATGACCCATAAATAAATTAGCAAGAACAGGAGCTATTAAGGATTTTTCAAATTGAAAATTTAATTGCAATGTTGCAAAGATGAAGAGTTTCTTTAAATCTGTTTTGTTAATTTTAAGATTATCATTACTGCCTAAAGTTGAATACTTGTACTTGTTGCCAAATCATGGAAAAAATTATCAACTCACATATTGTTGAATATCTAAATAAATATTACATAATATCTCCTAGTCAGCAAGGTTTTATCAATAAACGTTCTGCATGTACGAATCTTTTAGAATCTACTAACAATTGGAGTACGGCACTTGACAATCATCTGATTACAGATGTTATATATATCGACTTCCGAAAGGCGTTTGATTCCGTATCTAATTCAAAAGTGATATTTAAACTTTCATTAAACAAAATTCGTGGTAACCTTTTAAAGTGGATTACTGCATTTCTCACAGACAGATCTCAACAGGTAAAGATTAGTAGTGCTTTATCAGATCCGATTCGAATTGTAAGTGGTGTACCTCAGGGTAGTGTGCTAGGACCAACTTTGTTCTTATTATTTATAAATGATTTATCATCTGTAGTAAACAATCTCGAATGTACAATAAGACTTTTTGCTGTTGATTTAAAGTTATACAGTTCGTACCGCAATATGAATCATAGCTACGATTTAACTGTTGCTCTTGATAGAATAATTATTTGGTCGGATTCTTGGCTATTGCCAATTGCCCACAAGAATGTTTTGCACTTAGAATAGCACTTTCTCCATTGCATAGTATTGGTTTTAATTACAAGTTAGGTGATTGTATTCTGGATTAGTCATCTAACCTTAAAGATCTTGGATTTATTATGGACTTCCGCAAAAACTACAAAAAACACATTGCCAGAGTCATTCATGTAGCAAATACTAGAGCATATCTAATCTTAAAATGCTTTAAAACTCGCAATCCTATTATATTAGTACGTTCATTTACCACTAATATAAGACCAACTATTAAATATTGCTCTCCAGTGTGGTCGCCACACCAAATTATGTTAATTAAATCTATTGAAAATATTCAAAAACGATTCACAAAAAAATCGCTAATATTAGTTGTTTAAGCTATTCTAGCCGTTTTCAATTGCTTGGTTTGGATTCTCTGGAACTCAGACGTTTAAAACATGATTTAGTCATATGTTCCAAAATTATGCATAGTTTGGTTTGCATAGATAAAAACTTTTAGGATTCGAGAAGTAACGATGTCAACTCGACATTCGCAAATATTGTTTTTCTCAACGAGTTGTAAATATCTGGAATAATCTGACATCAGAAGCTGTGAATGCTGATAACATTTGTATTTTTAAAAATAAAATAAAATCGTGCAACTTCGATAAACATTGTGTCTATAAAGAAAATGAATGAAATCTTGAATGTTCCTATTATGAACTATATTTGTTCCTAATGTACTTTTTTTTCTTATTTAAGGGCATATTGTCAGTGTCTATTTATTGGACCTGTATGTCCTTTAGAACATGTATTTTTTTTTTAAGCCTCTTCTAATAAATCTCTATTTATTATTTATTTTATTTATTTGATTTGAATAATTCAAGTCCATTCAAACTAAGCTGTAACAATAAAAAAATTATTTGTCAGTCCAGCTTTAATTAATTCAACTACTTGATCTTTAATGTAAAAATGGTAATATAATTTATCATTTAATATTATCTATAAATTATGGAACTTTTTTACCAAGTAGACTATTAATGCTTAAGGGTAAATCAGGATGAAATAATTTAAGTCGACTTAATAAATCAGCAGTCGCAGCATCAGTTATGTTAAATTGAGTATGCCACTCACGGGGACTTGAAATAATGTCTGGTATAGCTGACTCATTATTAAAAAACATTTCTTCGTTATCCAGGTAAGAACCACAATAGCTGCTTTCTTCATCAGATTGCAAATTTGAATTTCATTCAGTTTCAAAAAAATGTTCTACTTTTGTATTTTTATCATAAAGTACACTTGTGAAGAAATTGTTGCACGGTGAACTAAGATTTGGCAAACTCAAAGAAATATTCTAAAAGTTATTTAAACATAATTCACTTTCGTTTGTTTCTATAAATTGTTTCATTATATTATTCGTGGGATTCAAATGCTCGCATATTTAATTCTTCACTAAATTTATTTCAGATAAAACTTTCCTTCTTTTTGTCCAGGTTGAACATTCGCTTTTCCTTTAAAATCTCATGAAGAAAGAATAAAACAATATTTAAATAATATAAAGTAAATGTTTTAAACCAATTTAGATATAACTTTTATATTAATATATTACAAACTAGGAAAATATATTATATAATACTATTAATGATAGTATTATATAATATATTATAATTTTAATACTATTAATAATAGTACTATATCGAGGGTATACTGCCAGAATGCACTAAGTCATTTTTTGTTAGTTTTTAGTTAAGTCAACATAAACACTCATTATTATATGCTTTATAACTTCCGAAACGCAGCAGACCTTATGTTCGTATAATAATTATAATAATTATACGAATATAAGGTCTAGTGCGTTTTGGAAGAGGTAAAGCATATAATAATGAATGTTTATGTTGACTTAACTCAAAACCAACAAAAAATGACTTTGTGCATTCTGGCAGTATAACCTCGATATAATACTATTATTAATAATAGTATAAATAATAAATTTATTATTTATATATATTATTAATACTATTATAAATAAATAGCATGTCAGTTTGTAACATTATGAATTACATTACACTATTATTTGCTGTTGTATTATAATATAACCTGTTCCAAATTACAAAGTTTCTTATCATTTATTAATGAACTAAAATAAATTTATTACAAATAGAAAATCGATAAAAATTAATAAGGAAAAATTAAAAAGAAAACTGACGTTAGTTAAAAAATTAAAGATGGTAAATTTTATAAAATGGGACATGCGCAAACGCAAAACTTTTATTTTATGACAAACGTGGTTTAAGCCTGGCACAAGCTCGGCAAGATCGGCAAAGTTGACCGATCGTAAAAAAAGCGTGGCCAACGATTGGTTGATGACCGGCATCACAAGCGCGGTGATTCCGGTCATCAACCAATGAATCCCATGCATGGACCATGTAAGGCAAGTTTACTGGGTGTATATATATATTTATATATATATATATATATATATATATATATATATATATATATATATATATATATATATATATGTATATATATATTTATATATATATATATATATATATATATATATATATATATATATATATATATATATATATATATATATATATATATATTTATACAACTTTAAAAGGTATTCTACACAATAGAGTGCTCTATGTTCTTAACAGAACAGAGCAATTATATTAGTAGTAGAAAATCACTTAACAAAAATTTTTTCCATCAAACACTGTGTTTCATCGACAAAGGTTCATCAGAAATCATTTCTGATGAATCTTTGTTGATGAAACACAGTGTTAGATGGAAAAAATTTTTGTTAAGTGATTTTCTACTACTAATATATATATATATATATATATATATATATATATATATATATATATATATATATATATATATATATATATATATATATATATATATATATATATATATATATATATGGACCTCAGAGGTAAACTGCACTACATCATTAATATCAAATTTCTAGTAAAGCGGTTTGAATGTGATTGAGGCTGTTGGATGTCTTTCTCTACTTTGTAGTAAATTTATTTGCAAATTATAATAGTTTATTTAAATATATATATATATATATATATATATATATATATATATATATATATATATATATATATAAATATGTTATATATATATATATATGTTATATATATATATATATATATATATATATATATATATATATATATATATATATATATATATATATATATATATATATATATATATATATATATATATATATATATATATATATATATATATATATATATATATATATATATATATATATATATATATATATATATATATATATATATACACATATATATATATGTATATATATATATATATGTATATATATATATATATATATATATATATATACATATATATATATATATATATATATATATATATATATATATATATATATATATATATATATATATATATATATATACATATATATATATATATATATATCAGATTAGAAGAATTGCCAGAGTTGGTGGTGTCAATGTAAAAGAAATTATTGCAAACGTTTTAAATAGGTATATAATTTTTGCCTATTATTTAGTGATTTTTTACTTTTATTAAAGAATTTAAAGAAAGGCTTACGTAAAAAAACGTAAAAAAAATCGTAAGGCAACTTGCTAGTTTTTCTACGTACATCACTTTTTTTTTAATCTTGTTTTCAATGTTGTTTTTAACTGTTTTTTTAATGTTGTTTTTGAATATTGTTTTCATGGCATAATTTTTTATTAATAAAAGGTTGATGGCGAACCGTTTAATGAGCAATTTCAATATGAAGGGCAAGCATAGAAAGCAACCCTTCAGTATTACTTGCGTTTATAAAATAATAAAGGGAATAAAAAATTTCATTAAATAGTTATATGTAATTAAATAGTGAAATAGTTGAAATAATATGTTTGTTTTATTTTAGCAAACGCTCTTAATGTATGTAGCTCTAATGAAAAAGAATTCGACGAGGTCATTTCAAAACATCTTAAACATGCGCCAAAGAGAAAAGGTGGTCGTAAGTTTATCAAAAAAGATGTTTAATAACAGTACAGTGATTTATAACAGAAGTAATTTTTTTATAACGTATACCTTTAAAAAAAATATATACTTTTCCAAACTTATTTTATGTTTAATTTATTTTGTAAACCAAAGTAACTCCAAAGTATATTTTTAAAGCAGGTATCATAACGACTTATGAATCGTTATGATACCTTTACTGTAAAACCAATTTAAGTTGGGGTTTTTGATATTTAGGTATGCCGTTCGTATTTTTTATTTTACCGGTTCGGATTAAAACACCGGGATATGGACTACACATTATTTATTCGCAAAATCTTAACTAGTATGTAATGTTTACTAATAACCAAAACTTTAAATCAATATTTATCATCCTTAACTATGAATGTTAAATATTAATGCCAAATTTGGTTAAAAGTAAATTTCGCATTAATGTGCAGTATTTCTACGTTATTTCAAATCTAGATATAACCATTCAATTGACGTAGAAACGATACCGTATTTTGACGTCAAAATATAGTCAGTTTTCTGCGTCAAAACTCAACGTTTATTTCATGTCAAATTTCAAAGTTATTCAGTCTTTCAAATCGATACCTATATTTAACGTCAATACGACGTATCGATAACCTAATTTTGCTGGGTTAAACATGTAGACAACCAAACAATACAAGACAATAAAACAAGAGAAATAAAAAAGAATGCGCTTTTACTTTGGCTAGGCAATTTCTTTTTATAGTTTCAGTCCAGGTTATTCTGCTACTGGTAACATTTAACCCTGTAAAACCTCCTTCATGTCCTGCTTCCCTGTAGGAAACGCTTTTTTACGCTAAGGGTAGGAGAAACCAACTCCAACTTAAAGCACCATCAGCCTTGGGGCTCTTGCTTGAGTAAAGGCTAGAGAAACCTCTTTCCATTCAGTAAGCTTGCTGTTGAATATAACCTTTTGTTTACGATTTGAAAGCAACTTTGCAATCCAGAATGATAATCATGATGAAAGGTTGATTTCAAGTTTTTGCATAAAGATAATGCGGTCACCTAGGACAAATGCTTTTGAAAAATCATAGAATATAGCGGTTGATGAGGTATTGCAGTTAATAACGTCTTTCCAGCCCTCAATTACTTGTTGATGATGGGATCAATTCACGTGTATGATGGTATTCAAGAAGTTAATACATTTTTTAATAAAATGCTTTTTAAAATGGTGTTTTATTTGAGATTTTAGAAGAGATGGTGTCTCGATAATATTCATCTTGGGCAGATGTGAAATGGAAATGGCTATTTTCTTGTAAAAAGCCTTCTAGGAAAAGACTTAAGGGGTGAGCAGATTTTATTTGTTGACCAGTCTTGCACCCTTTCTTCGTCTATTAGGCTGGCGCAGATGTACTTTTAATACACTGTTTCCATTTTCTTAACATAATGCATGGATCTTGCTTGTGTCTCTGTTTATATGCCAGGCAACTTATTCTGTTATCTTGTAATGAGGGCACAGCTCTTACTTTCAGTTTTATGATTATGAGGCCGGCTAGTAGTCAGGTTTCCTGAACTCTGTGGTAGCCCTCAGAGAGGCTGATTCCATCAGCAGCTAAAAAATATGAGAGTACTTAAAGAGTTATTTTGCGCATGGATGGTGTCCTGTTTGTACTATCGGATTACTACTATTGAGGCATTATTTGGAACCTTCTGTTGCGGCTTAGGGTCTAATAACAGTAAGGAGGCAATTGCTTGGGTTATTATACAGTGAACTGAGTTTTGCCTATGTTTTGAGTCAAGTTTTTTAACAAATTTAAAAATGAATAAAGTGCCAAATACAAAACACACAAAACCATTGTCACCACCAAGTTCTCTAAATCTATAACACACTAAGATTCGTGGTCTTTAAAGTAACATTTTTTCTGTTGAGTCTTATCTCTTGCTAAGTTCACCAGACCTACTTGCTCTTTTTGAGACAAATTTAAGTTCGATTTTTCCACCTTGTGATCTTGGTGTTGATGATTACCTTCCTTTAACTGGTAAAGACTCCATAGTCACATGCTTGGCCTGGGCATTTACATTTGAAAAAACTCGCCCATTTGTCTGGAAACTTGGTTTGAATACACAGACTATTCTTTTACGTGCTTTCGTTTAACACCATTTCACTCTATCGCCTTTGTCTTTGTTCTATATCGCTCTCCTTCATCTCTATACATTCTTTTCGATGTTATTTCTGATCAAATTGACCAAGCCCTTTTTCTTTATCCATCAGACATTATCGTTGTTGTTGGTGACTTTAATACTCATCACACTAAATGGCCGAGCTCTAGTGTCAGTCACTCTGCTTGCGTTAAGACCCTCAACTTTTGCCTTTCTCACTCTCTAACTCAAATAGTCAACTTACCAACTCGATTTCCAGACAATCCGAATTATTTACCTTTTTTACTCGACTTATGTCTTTTTTCTGATTCTAGTCAGGGCTCAGTTTCTCCACATTAACTCTTAAGTGATTTTGATTATGGTTTGATCTCTCTAAAACTATTATCTCATTCTCCTCATTATCAGAATCCCCCTATCATTGTTCCTTTTTACAATTACCTTAAAGCTGACTGGGACTCTTTATAAGATTTTCTTTGTGTTGGCATTCGGGTAGAAATCTTTCGTCTTTCTACTGACAAATGTGCTTCTTACGAAACTTATTGGATTCAGGCTGGCGTGGAATTTTTTATTCCATCTCGACAATTTCAGATCAAGCTACACTCTTCTTTATGGTTATCTTTACATTTTGCTGCTGCAATTTCTAATCGAAACCATTACTTCCATATCTATCAGCAAAACAATTCTTCAAAAAACAGACGGCTGTTTACTATTGCTAGAAATCATTGTAAAAAGGTTTTGCGTAACGTCAAATCTCTCTATTCTCAGGTCATAAAATCTCGTATTTCATTACAAAATTTGGCTCTTGTGACTTCTGGAGAATCTTTAACAGTATCAATAAAAAGGTCAGTTCTGTTATTCCACCTCTCTTGTACTCGTCTGACTCGTCTACCATTCCATTAGTCATCTTCCTATTATAAGCATGGTTTTCGAATCTTTAATTAACAAACACTTAATCTCTCATCTTGTTTCTAATAACTTACTTTTCGATCATCAATATGGATTACGATCTTTTCTGTTCTACAGCTGATTTGCTAATAGTAATAAACGATAGGTTTTATCGTGCATGTGATAAAGGTGGAGAGGTTAAGGCTATCGCTCTTAACATTTCTAAAAATTTTGATAAAGTTTGATATGCTAGTCTTGTCCATAAATTTTCTATTTTCGGTGTGATCTGGTAACATCTTTAAGTTTATTGAGTCCGTCTTCCTATTCGTAGTATGTATGTTCGTGTTAGTTTTCCGTTTCTATTTATTCTCTATCTCTATAAATCTCAAATCCGGCCTTGCATGGAATTCTGTTGTTGCGGATCTTCTAATAATGCTTATTTTTTTTTAGACAAGGTTTAAATGCATCGACACATAGTTAGACCTGCTCTTGCAGGTCTAACTATGTTTCGATGACTTTCGAGACTGCTCTAAAGGGCTAGCGTCTCTTGTACCATCTACTAAAATTCATTCTCGTGTTACTCGTCATTCAGTTAAGTCTCATTCTTTTACTTGTACAGTTCCTAAGAGCTCCAAAACTCTTTTTCGTCTATTTTCTTTTTCCTTAAACATCAGTTACTTTGAATTTGTTTTCTTTATCTTACTATCCTGAGTTACATGATTTGAAACCTTTTAAGTCGTCTGTCACTCGTTATCTTGCTCCACAAACTTCATCTTTTTACTTTTAGTAACTTCTAACTCTTACAGTTGTTTCTTGCAGCCTTGTTGGAACCGAAGATTTGAAAAAAAGTATTGTATTGCTACCAGGAAAAAAAATAAATAGCCAATATTTTAATTATTTATCTTGAACATGCAATATAATATGTTTTGCAAGGATGCACTCAACTGTTTTAAATGCTGCAGATGTTATAGAAATTGGTCAGTATTCAGGTGGTAGAAAAGGAACATTGATTGATGGAATAGGTATGATGTTAGGATAAAGCCTTTTAGATGCTACAATATATTTGTTGATACAATGGGTAGAAATTATAACAAGGGTTTTGACTAGTTTAAGACATGCCGCATAGAGTTGTTTGCTACTTATGCTGTCATGATCGGCTGATGTCAATTTGATGCATTTGAGTTGTTCACTTACGTTAGAGAATGTGAAAGAAGGCAATTCTGATCGAGATCCAATGGTTTTGTAATATGTAGAAAAATCTGGCTTAACAATTCCTTGCCAAACTATATGTGAAAATGTATTTATAAAATTATCTTTAAAAGACCTGTTGCAAACAGAGGCATTTATGACAGTTTTATAAGTTTCTGAAACAACATATACACAGGCAAGACATTCATTATTCTAAAAATTTGTTTTGAACACTTATATAGAGTTGATAGAAGTCTGAGTAAAATGTTTTAAATGGAAATTTTGTGTAACTTTCATTAACATTTTACTTATTTATAAAAATGGAACAAGAAAAGGTGTTAAGTGAGAAAGAAAAGCAAAAGTTATAGATTAATAAATGGGTTTCTCCAAAGAACAAATTGCAACGAAAATCAAAAGATCTCACCATGCAGTGAAAAATTTAATATAAATTTAGGATTAAAGTTAAAACAAAAATCACCCTACAATCGAAATGAAAAAATAACTTAAAGGACACATTCTTCCATTTTGCATCACCAGGAGTACAAACATCAAGTTTTTTTTTTGTGTGTGCAAAAAAAAATTAGGCGCCTTTGAATTTTTTTTCAATAAGGTACTAAAAAGCCATTATATAAGCAAACCCGGACACTATTTTTTATGGTTTTATATTATTATCGTTTAAAAGTAAAGCAAAGCCATTATCAATTTTTTTTATGTTTTACAATTTCTAAGTGTCAAATTATTTTAAAATAGGTTTATAGTTTATAAACTATAATATTTTGATTATAATTTTAAGGCAAATTAAATTTATTTATGGCAAAAAATTAATCAACAAGAGTTGTGATTAAAACTTATTTCTTTATTAATCAAAAAAAAAAATCAACAAAATTTAAATAATCCAAATAATAACAGTAATAAAACGAAAATGAAACTAATTAGAAAAACATGACAAAAAAATATGTTTAAATAAAACATAAAAAATATTGCATAAAATATTAAACTTTACTACTTAGGGATTTGCCTTGCTTTGATTTTAGCAAAATCTTTACGCAACAGATCAAGGTTAATAGATTTGGCAATGTCCGATTCTTTGGAGATTATTGCCAAACCATTCAATTTTTCTTGCTCCATAGTTGATTGCTGGTGATTTTTAATCATTTTTAATTTAGAAAATGTCCTTTCACCTTAAGCAACAGAAACGGGCAAAGTTAAAAGCACTCTTAATGCAATCAGTGCATTTGAAAAGAGTTGTTCAACGTTGTTATTATAAATCCCTTTCAAAATGTTTTCTGGGTTAGTATCATCTTCATTTTTTCGAAACAACAATTTCATCTCAATTTGTAATTCGTTTGCGTCAAGATCTTTTTGCTTTGCTTTAAGTTAATGTTGTTTCTAATAATTTACATTTATCTATGAGTTCATTGTTCTCCATTTCATCACATTTTTTAATATCATACAAAAGTTCAAAAGGTAGCATAACACTTGAAAATAATTCAAAACGTTCTTTCATTGAAGAAATTGCTATTGTAAATAATACGTCGAAAAATTTCCTTATGAATTTCATTTTAGGAATAATGGACTCGGGTGCTTCAGGCTCCTCTCCAAAAAAATATCAATAAAAAATTGCATGCAAAGAAATCGTTAAAAAACTAAAAATAAAAATAAAGAATAAAGATAAAGAACGCGGATACTCAAAGATGACCATACTGGTCATGTCACCGAGAACCGCTGCTGAAGAACTTTGAATTTAATAAATATAAATAAAATAAATAAATACAAATTTTTAACTTTTCTTTAGTTATGGCCTTTATGGTTTGAATTAAAATACCAATTCTTCAAAACCGCATGACTCAAGCGAAAACAATAATATAATAATATTCTTGATAAACAAATACGTCTCGCATTTTACTCGCATCTTTACGATCACTGATTCTTGTTTACGCTTCCACCGACAAAAATGCTAAACCACTGTCAAAGGATGGTTAACTTCCAAAAGTGTCATACATACAATATTTTCAGATACATCAATTCACAAACTTAATTTTTTTTTTTTTTATTTATTTATTTTTTTTTGTTTTTATCTTTTTATATATTTTTTTTTATTTACAAAATTAAATTCAATATTAAAACTATATACCGTTCGTGATACAAATTATTTACAAATATTACGAATTAAAATAAAAATTAAAGTAAACAAAGTAAATAATAAATAACTACTGCACAAATAATGTCAGTGCAACTTTTAAAAAAAAATTCAAATAATGGTGTTTAAATATAGTTTCTCACATAAACTTTAAATCGATATTATATAAAAGTAAAATATAAATGAGTGATGACAAAACTGGGTACAATTAAAAGTATATAAAAATATTTTCAATTTAGAAAATTACTTTTTTTAGTTTTTTTTTGAACATATAATAATTCCATTCATGAGAAAAATCAAAATTTTTTAAAATTGTTTGGTTCCATAAAAAAGCTCTACGAAAGGAAATGCAAAATTTACCAAAGTTTGTTTGAAATTTTGGTTGTTTAATAAATTAATTGTTTAATATCATTTCTTAAAAAATGTTTATTTTTTTCTTTTAAAGAATATAAATAAAAAAAGAATATATATATATATATATATATATATATATATATATATATATATATATATATATCCAATATATATATATATATATATATATATATATATATATATATATATATATATATATATATATATATATATCATGCCTTGTTTAAGATGTTACTTATAGAGCGATTTGCGTACGCCTTAAGTAATTATATTCAAACCAGTAACCGATTTTGGTTAAGCTACTTTTTATCATTTTTTTACTTTTTAAATCATTCTTTTCGCGGTAAGATAAAAGAAGTTATTAAAAACTGCGTTAACTTTAAAATGACATTTATATTAAAATATTCGTTACCAAAACTTGAATGACAATCCAGTTTGATATAAGCGCTGTTTACTAATGAAAAAATCAAATAAAATTATTAATTTATTCTAATTTTGTTTTTGTTTTTGTTGTAAGGATTGATCTTTTAGCTTGAAAAACGCAAATACTTTAACTTAGAAGCAAAGATCGTAATAATATTGTTTAATTCTGATAAATAATATATGATTTATTTTAAAGCTTTATTTATTAAAAAACTTAATAAAAGTATATAACTTTATTCTGATAAAAAAAATGCATAAATTAATTTTGATTTAAAAAATATATTCAAGTTTATTAACATTAATATAAAGTTTAACTTAACGTTCAAATTTATTTAAAAGTATTACAAAAAACTGTTCAATATTCAAAATTTTTTTTATTAAAAAAGCTCATTTTTATTGCAATTGTTTTTGCGGTTTTCCTTCCTAAACTTTTTTTTATTACTCAAATTTAAATTTTAAACGGCTGGATCAAACATTTAACGCAAGTTAAATGGCAGTTATCATTTTTTTATAAATGTTATAAACTAATATACAGCACAGTGAAGCGAAACAGTCAAAAAGCGGCCAAAACTCAAAATTTTGTAAAGTAATAAACGTTTTTATTAAGTTACTGTTCCTATTCAAAAACAAACTTAAAAAGTTGGTGATTAAAAACTTTTCAAGTTGTAGACCACTCCCTATACCCCCTCTTCTCTCCCCCTCCTCCCTTGAATTTTCAATGCAATTTTTTTTAATTTTTAGATTCTAGAAGTTATTCTTAAAATATTTTCAAAGTGAAAAAATTATTTATCTTATTTATTAAGCATTAATATGTAATCCCTGATTATATATACTGATAAATGAATTTTTATATGAAAAAGTTTAAATTTGAAAAGATAACATTTATTAAGAAAAAAAAAACCATTCATTTCCTCTGAGGAGGTCCTGTACGTCAGGACCTAGGTTAGGACCAGAAATTGTCTTGGGGTTCCTGAACGCAATCGACGAGATGACAGGGTCGCTTCTTACTAGAAAATAATAGAATTGGTTCTGCATCACATTAAATCTAGATATTTTGCATGTGTGATTAAGTCTTGCATTTCGTATGGCCTTATTTTGCGCTTCCTGAGCCTCCTCCGAATACGCTGCAATGGGAAAATCTAAATGCTCAGCAATTAAAAATCCATGTTCCAGAACCTTTTAAAGTGTAGGTGGCATAATGTACCAAGGATAGGTTTCCACTATCAGCTCTGAAGTTTTATAACAGTATGCTTTAAAAGCATCCAAGTTCAGGTGGAATCCACTGTAAACGGCATTCAATATGTTTCTTAGCCTTAAAATTATGTCCAAACTAACAACTGTTATTTCAGAGGAAGATTCTGCTGCTAGAAATGCCTGCTTAGGAGTATCAACCATTAAGCTTAACCTCTCTCTAAACTTTCTTTTGATTTCTTTTTTTTGAGATTTTACAAATAATTTATTTTCTGGAGATCGGGACTGGTATATTTTAATATCCATTTTATATCCTCCAACTCTTTGAGAGGAGGGACAGTATTTTAAACATAATTGTTTTCAAACCTTAAAATAAAATTTCATTTTATCAATAGAATTCAAATTTCATAAAAAAATCTTTTGGCGTTCAGAAGTAATGACCACGTACAGTTTACAACCCCCTCGTTGTGGGAGGAAAAATATTTTACACAGATTTTTCTTTTTTATACTTATGCCCATAAATTCATTTCGGGCAATTTGGGGTAGCTGCTTTTTTTTTTTGGTTATCCATGATAGCATCCCCAAGGATAAAAAGTCATTTCATAGTGGAACTCTGCGGAACTTTTGAAATATATTTTTTTCAAAAACAATATTTATCGGAAAATTTATATTTTCACCTAATATTTTAATTATTCATTTGGCACAAGCTATATTCAATATTTTAAGTTTTTTAGTTTTGAAAAAGATAAAAGAATGCCTAACTAATGCTTTATGATAAAAAAATAAAAAAATCATCTAAATGAGTAAAAAAAAATAAAAATTAGTAAAGTATAAAAAGTTCGCGAATTTTAGCGAACTTTTTTTACCTTCTTCTAGGTAGGAAAAAATGCTTCTCTGACTAGGATAGTAGACATAAGAGAACCAAAATATATTTTTTCTTATCATTTGATATTTTTTCAAATAAGTTGTTAAAAAAAAATTAATGAAATGGTGTATTAAAAAAGTTCCACCTATAGCCACTTTTTGAGCTTTTTGCTTCATAGTGTACAGCAATGTAATTTTAACAAATTATGTTTGGAAAAATAATCTTTGCTTTCACAACGAAAAAAAATTTTGATTATAAAATAATATTTACTATATATGACATATATTTACAAAATTTTTTATTTGTTACTCTCTAAATATTTTTTAAATAAAAAATCATTTGCAGTTGCAAAGCCCCAATAGAAATTTAAATAAAATTAATTTAAAAATTTGAAATTAAACGTATTTTAACTCATTTATGCAATTGCCAAGAAAAAATAAAATTTTGTTAATATCAAACATTTTTAAAAATGCAATATTAAATTTAATTATTTAATATTAAAAAAAAAATAACAACCCTTATAGTAAAAATAAAAAAGAATTTCAATAATATTTAACTCGTTTTGCATTAATTAATATTATTGCCGTAATTTAAAAAAGGTAATCTCTTTAAAAAATAAAAAAGTAAAAAGGATTAAATGATGACAAATTCGCATTAGGCTAACGTGTTGAGTATTTTTTATTCAATACAAGGTTTAAATATATATATACATATATACATATATATATATATATATATATATATATATATATATATATATATATATATATATATATATATATATATATATATATATATATATTTATATATATATATATATATATATATATATATATATATATATATATATATATATATATATATATATATACACATATATCACCCCCTAATGGTTTTTCAATAAAAACAAATTTTTATATCTATAATTATAGACTTTTGACCCGAACTTTTTTTTTAAATATTGAATTTACATCAAAAAACATTTTTATTACAAAAAAATAATGTTCTTATACTTAAAACAAAAATTATCCACTAAATTAGAAAAAGTCAAAAAAGTGTATGACCCCTTAAATAATTATTTTGCTTATATAAAATTAATAGCCTATTTGTGCGCCTTTTGCCTTGATGACTGCAAGACATCATTTAGGCATTGAATTTACTAAGTTTTTAAGCCATTGTATGTCAAATTTTTCCCACTCCTCAATGAGAATTGCCTTTAATTGCGACAAACTGGATGGTTTTTGATTAGCTACTTTAATTTTAAAAAGATTCCATAAATTTTCAATCGGATTTAGGTCTGGTGACTGAGGAACCCAATCTAACATCTTAATTCTGTTTTTCTTTAACCACTCAGTAACTAACTTTGTTGTGTGTTTAGGACCTCCATCCTGTTAAAAGACAAAATTACGAGATAAGCCAGCACTTCTGGCGCTTGATCTCAGTTTTCGCTTCAGAATGTCTGTATAAACCTCTTTTATCATTATTCCGTCAATGAATTCGAGTTCGCCAACACCACTCCAAGCAAAAGAGCCCAAAACCATCATTCGACCTATGATAAAAGGAAAAAATAAGTTAGAAGTATATATTATATTGAAATTTTATAATAAAGCTTAATGTCACCTCCCCCATGCTTGACAGTTGGTCTCATACATTTAGGATTTAGCAGTTTGAGGATTTACAGTTATAGCATGATCTGTTTGTAAATCTTTTGCAAGCTTTGGTGCAGATAACCCTTGATCTTGTTCAACTTTTCGAATAATTTCTCTATCAATGCATTGGGTAGTCTTAGCTGGGCGTCCTTTTCTTGGCAAATTTTAAACTGTACCCGTTTTTTTATATTTTCTAATGATATTTCCTACACTATTAGGCTTAACATGGACTATTTTAGAAATAGTTTTTCCACTTTTATAGTGTCCCATGATCAGTTTTTTTACTGAATCATGAATTTCATATCTTTTCGCCATAATTTTCTTATTAAGAACCTAAAAAGAAAATAAGCTTTGTTAAAAAATTGGTTAGAATAACTTCTTTCAATCAAATTTGATTGTTTTTTGCTTATTTTCTGCAACTTTACTAATTTAAACATAAGAAAAGTTAAAAAATGATTAGGGGTGACTTTTTTGACTTACACTTTTTTGTGAATAATTTTTGTTTTAAGTAAAAGATTATTAATTTCTTGTTATAAAAATGTTTTTTGATATAAATTCAATATAAAAAAATATATTGAGGTAAAAAATCTAAATTTAAGCATACAAAATTTAGTTTTTATTGAAAAATCAACAGGGGGTGATAGACTTTTTTGACATACTGTATATATATATATATATATATATATATATATATATATATATATATATATATATATATATATAAATATATATATATATATATATATATATATATATATATACATATATATATATATATATTTATATTTATATATATATATATATATATATATATATATATATATATATATATATATATATATATATATATATATATATATATGTATATATATATATATATATTTATATTTATATATATATATATATATATATATAAATATATATATATATATATATTTATTAATAATACATAATATCATTGTCTAACCAAGTCAGTGCGTATTGCAATCACTGACGCGTTTTGCCCTTAGGGGCTCCTCAGGCGTGACGTTGTGATACCGAAGGTGTGTAAACACACTAGTTCAGCGTCTTGGCAGGTTAATGATACTTGCGGTGCTGACAATCCTACACAGAATTGTTAAAAAACCTAAATATTTGAAAAAAATTTGAAAAAATATTTTGATTATATGTTTATTTTACGTTTGGTAATAAAACTCTTCAAACAAAATAAAAAAGCCTGTGGGTAGGGCTTATCTTGCATCTTTAGAAATAGCCGCTTATCTTGCATCTTTGGAAATTTGTTCTTTGATCTTAATCCTTTAAATCTTTTTTAGTGATTGTACTGACTTGTAGATGTGATCAGTACTGACGCACTGACTTGGTTAGACATTGATACTACGTATTATTTATATACACCAATTTTCTGTGCTAGTAGTTACTAGTCGTCTTGTGAGTGCCGTACCGTGGTTGAAACCTTTTTCAATTATATATATATATATATATATATATATATATATATATATATATATATACATATATATATATATATATATATATATATATATATATATATATATATATATATATATATATATACACATTCTTTTATGGTATTGTGTAAAAATAATGTTTACTAAATATTACATGGGGGTTACATACTAAATAAGAGAGTACTATTAAGAATTTCATAAATTTACAATTAAAATGTAACTATTTGTATTATTTTTTTTAAATTTAGGCAAGATAACGGCTATGTTAACAAAAAGTTTGGGGAAATCCAGAGCTATTTAAATTTATTAAGTACTTTATTTAAGTTGAACAATATAATAATTATATTGTATAACAATTATTGTATAATAATTGGACATTAAAACAATATTTCAATTTCAAAAGAAAATTAAATTGAAAAAAAAATCAGAGATGGTGAGCCGTCGGATTAATGTTTAGGCATTTTAATCAAGTACCTTTATATAATGACAAGTAAAATTATGGCTACTGAATAAAATAATTTAACTAGGTATAAATTTTATATTTTAAATGTAAAAAATTATGCCTTAATTTGAAAACAACAGTTTATTTTTGTAGAAATAGGTTTTAGAAATGTATTTTTGAGAATAATGCTTTTGAAATAGAGGAATTGTAAAAAAGTACACACTTCATATTTTAGAGAGAATGGAGATTTTACATCTTTATAACTTTCAAAAACTGTAACAACTGCAGTAAGCTTTGGCGAAATATAAACTTTTAATATATTTGCTTATAATTTTCCTCTTGTTAATTGTTTTAATGATTTTCTTTTTAACTTTATACCAGTGTTAACGCTATACGAACCATTTTTTTTTCCACAAATTTTTCCACATCTTAAATTTCAGAGCATTATTTGTTTAAATAAAAAAGGTGTATGTAAAAAGTGGTTAAAATGCCTTCGTTTACGATATGTAAATATATGGGGATTTAAATTAATTCTTTTAGTATTATTTAGAGTATAACATAATAGAGTCAAAACTAATAGCTTTTAACAACATAGATGTTTTAATTCCATTTGTTGTTACAATAATATTATCAATAAGTTTATAAATTTGAATATTAAAATTCTTAATCTACAACTTACAGCTATTTTCGCAAAGTTTTATTATTAAAAAACAAATACACTTGTCAATGCAACATTCTTTTGATACCAAATGAAAAATATAAATATTTAAGAAATCTTTAAGAACTCTATAATAGTTTACTTAATTCTTAGTTTTACTTAATTCTTAGAATCTTTAAGAATTCTATAATAGTTTACTGAATTAATTCTTAAAAAAATATTATTTAAACAAAAGAACTTTTTATTTACTTGTGAAAAGACGTTAAGCGTTTTAGTACACAATAAGCGTTTTTTACTTAATCAGTTTATGTACATTAAATACGTGTCAGCCAATAAAACTTTTACAACAAATAACAATAATTATGTGACTTTAATTGCAGCCATCTTATGTTACTTTTAATTTTATGCTTTTGCTGCGAATTATGTCCAATAAAGGTCCGTCAATGGAGTACGTTCATTCATAGAGGGGTTGGGGATCCGCTACTAGCGTTTAAAAGTACGTACTCACTAATTTAGAAAATGGAATTTTATTTCCATGAAATTGTTAATTTTTTTAATTTATCTTAAATAAGAAGTACTTATTAATAAATAAATGATTTTGAAAGCAAACAAATTTATAAAAATAACTTTATTGTCTTTATAAAAATAACCTTATTGTCTTTATAAAAATAACCTTATTGTCTTTATAAAAATAACCTTATTGTTCATAATTCGCCATCTAACCAATAGAAATGGTAACTTTCTGAAAAAGGTTCTTAGTTTGCCAACATAAAAGAATGTGTTTAATGAGTAGGGGGGGGGGGAGATGTAGTGTTTTCCTACGCGCACACACACGCGACCCTTTATACACTGACCTTGAGTACGACAGACGTGTATATTAGACAATTATTTTTGAATTCACAAAAAACAAGCTTTATGCTTTGTATTTATCACATATTTCGCGGGAAACTTGCTTTTTATGGACTTACTAAAAGGGTTGTCTAAAAAAACGCCCAAACTAAATAAAGTTATTGTTTATTTGATTTTTCATTAAAAAAGCACTATAGATGTGTACACTTACTAATAAAAACTTGTTAATAGTAGAAAGTATTTAATTATAACTTACTTTTATTATAAACCGCGATTCGATCCGGGGCCATGGGTTTGCAATCGCTCACAATAACCTCTCGGAAATATTAACTATTAGGGAATAGATTATTAATTTAAGACAATTAAAAAATATTTGTGATTATATTCAGTGTTGTTGTAACATATTCAGTGCCGTGGAAAGTATTTCTGAGGGACCACCCCACACCCTCAAAAAAAATAAATCATGTCATCAGGGCTCCAATACAAAGAATTTTTTTCAAAAAATAAATTTTCCGCATTATTTAAAAGGGCCCCTAATTGGAGGGTGTGGGGTATTTTTTTCCCTAATTGGAGGGTGTGGGATAACTTAGACGCAGCTACAGCATATATAGTTCACGAGAGTATTGGTGCAAATAATACTTAATTTTAAATAATAAAATTGTAATATAATTTTCTCTAAGCGCCATATATTCATCAAAAAGATGAATATATGCCTAAGCTGATTAGGTAATTAACCACTTTTTCTTTTTTTTTTTGAACATTATATTTTGCGATGAAGAAATGTTACAATCTACATAATTTACAAATAAAATTAAAGACCGGAGCAGGAAGAAAACATTATTTTTGTCTTAGCGCGGAGCACCGTGTTACAATATATATATATTTTCCAAACTTTTTTCCAAGAGTATTACGTCTAAATTAAGAAATAAAATTATTGTTTAAATAAATATTACCATTCAAATAAAATTATCTTAATAGGTAACACCATAACTAAATAAGATAAAATAAACAAACAAACAAAGAAACAAAAAACAAAAAAGAAAGATCTAAAAAATTATAAAAACGTTGCGATTAATGATAATGATTCACATCAGTAACTATTTAATTTAGTTTGAACTTACAGGGTCATTGAATTTATGATTAACTTAAAATAATTACATCGATTTTTGGTCGATTTAGTGTTTTAGATAATTTTATTTTATTGAACTTTTTTACAAGAAACATGATAAATCAACATCTGTGTGTTATAAAGACCGCTTTGATTTAACTTTAAACTAATTAAGCTTAATATTTTTCTCGGCAGCAATGGTTGGAAAACTTTTTCACAAAAATGCGCCGCGATTTCGATTTGAATAAGAACTCAGTTTTAAATAAGATTTTGGTACAACAAATTTGATTTTGGAAAGTCTCGTTAAATACCTATGATATATTTTTTCAAAATAAATTTAAATTTTTTTTGGAGAGAGACTACATTTTGTTTTATACATAAACTGTAAAACTAGATTAATGTTTTACAGTTTATGTATAAAATGTTTGATGTTTAATTTTAGGATATATTAGGCGCCAAGTCTACATAATAGAGGTTCAAAAGAAACAGCATTACCAGCTCCAAATACAATTCTTACTGCATGTTTTTGCTTGCTGCACAGTTTTCTTAACTTAGTGTGGCTAGTATTGGCCCATAATATTTTGCCGTAAGTTAAATGACTATGTATAAAAGAAAAATAATTTTTAAGGAACTAAAATTTAAAAATGACTTTGCTCGATCACGCCAATGCTTTTTGGAATTTTTTTTTTTTCAATACAGCTTAAATGCTACTTATATGATAGATTTTCATCAAAGTTCACTCATAATAAATTAACTTAGTTTGCCTGTTAATATCACTTTTTTAAGTTTTGAGATCAGTTTGATTAATTTTGAGTATTGCTTTTTATTATTATTATTTTTTTATTTGCTTGGTTTGTTATAAAGAGAAAAATTTGTTTTTTGAATTTTTAAAGGCAGTTTGTTGCATATAAACCATTTGTTTGCTTTATTAAGTTCTTCAATGACTACTTTAAAAGGTATTTTAATTTTTTTATGAGAATAAAAAAGCCATCTGCAAATAAAATAAATTGAAATAAGTTTGATGTTGAAGATAAATCATCAATGTATAGTACAAAAAATAAAAGTCCTAATATTGAACCATGTGGAACTACTGAAGTTAAAGTATTTTTGGTTGTTTCTACATTATCACGTTATACTTATTGTAAATAGGTAATTAAAAAAGTTTTAAAAATAACGGGTGATGCGGAAGTTATCGGACAAAATAAAAACGTCAAAAACTTGTTTATAAATAAAAAAACAAACTACTATTATATTTTTTTTAAATAAAGCATTTATCTTTTAATAAAAATATATTATATTTTATATGAAAAAACACCACCATCTGCAATTGATCTCAATTTTGCTCTGACGCTTTTCATATGCGACTGTAAAAAGTTTAAAACAATTTCTTGTAGTTTTAGTTTAATGCGATCAATCAAAACTTGCTCTGTTGAAGCTTGCTGATCTCCCTCGTAAACCTTCTGTGCCAAATGTCCCCAAAAATTTTCAATTGGTCGTGCTTGAGGCACATTTGGGGGATTGGATTCTTTATCAACGTAATAGACATATTGGTCCATCCAATTTAGAGAATCTTTAGTATAATGAGAACTTGCTAAATCTGGCCAAAATATATAGTTAAAGTCTCCATGATACTTGTGAATAAATGGAAGAAGTCATTTTTCTAAACACTCATTAATATAGATTGATGAATTGATCGCTACAGCCTTGGAAGTGCGAAACAATGGCTCGGACATACCACTGTCAGATATGGCTATCCACATTAATAATTTTTTTGGAAATTTCTCTTTTCCTATAAAATGAACACTTTCTGGGCATGTCTTTTTGTTGTTTGTGTAGTATCCAGAATTTCCAGGCATGTTGTTCTCTGCAAAACAAAAGTATTTTTCGTCATCGATGACTAGAAGCGATTTTGTGTTATAGAGTTAGTTAACTAGTTTCCTGCTTCTTTTCTTTGCCTTTATTTGTTGTTCTATAGTGTATTTTGAAGTCTTTTCACGTTTTTTATATTTAATATTCATTTTTTTTAACTGACGACCGATTGTCGATTGATTTACACCGAATTTAATACCTATTTTTCTCTGACTGCCCCTTTTTCGATTGTTGACAAGTCTTGTTAATTCGGCTTTCTTTTTTCTAGTCCATGATGTCGGACGACCAGGCTGCTTTCTATCAGAAAACGATTGAAAAGTTTCAACTCTTTTAAGGTTATCATATATTGTATTTCGAGCAAATCCTTCTGTTTCAAATCATTTACGATTTTTTTTTTATATTAGGTTTATTTACAAAAAACAATTTTAGTCGCTTGCGAAAAGATTCTTGTTCAGCTGCATTTGACCTCATTTCAAATAAATGTGTTTCAAATAATAAAGTTTATATTTTATAGAACGTTTATGCCTACGCATAAAACCACAAAAACTAATTATTATGCTCAAATAATAAAATTAGGATTTGTCCTATAACTTCCGCATCACCCGTTATCTGTAATATCTCTCTGGGGAAATATTATATGATAAATGTATTATCATACAAACAGTTATATAAAAGTAGCGTTTTAGTATAATATCGATTTGCGTTAAATCGAAATATTTAATGCTAAAAACTTCACGAATTATTATTGAGTTTATGTGCGTCTTAATTTTCTCACGAACATTTAGTAGCCGAGAGTAGTTTCAAGCAATTGAATACGGCAATGAACAATAGTGAAAATAAACGTGAGTTGGATGACGTTCATAATTGGATGGTTCAAATTAAACAAGCTAAAGAAAAGCTGACGGATTTACTTTAGCCCGACCTTCCGAGCAGAAACAATGTTGAGAATGTTGAGAGAAGATTGACGAAGCACAATTGGATGCAACGTAAACAATAGACTAACTTTCAACAGAGTATCGGAAAAAGAATGAATTTGAAATGGTGACAAAAAACACTAAAGAAATTAAAGCAATTGAGTCTGTCTACATGGAAGCAGACGAAATGACGCACAAATATCTTTACTCACGAAAACATGATGCATCAAGCATTGTCACAATAGGAGATTGCGCTGAACGTTAACGGAAACTTGAACTGATCTCTCAAAAATGAAATTAAAAAGTGGAAAACAAGGTGGCTGTAATGAACAACATGGGGCGGGAGAGATGGAAATGGGATTAATGCGTTGTGAATTAATTGGTGTAAAGATATAATAATATATAAAATTGATGGAGCAAAAACGGCTAATTGAATTGAATGAGTTAAAAAATAATCAAGTGAATGCACAAGTTAAACGGCATGCTCTGAAGTTAAGAAGAGCTATCAAACACGCTCTGTTGGAGCCGTGTGGCGGCTAGAACCAGCTAGCATCTCGAGTACGAAAAAAAAATTGGACAAGACTTACGGATGCATTTATATGGAGTATCGATTTCTATCTTTTCAGGAGATAAAACACATTACGAAAATTGGAAAGCAGCGTTTGAGCATCTAATAATAGAGCTCAGGCTACACCTGAATACAAACTGTCGTAACTACGCGAGTATCTGTTAGGAAAAACTTCCAAAATTGTTGAAAGTTTGGGCTATTCAATAGCTGCGTATAAATCTGCAAAATGTTGTCTCAAAAAGAAATACGTTGGCAAACGACGACAAATAGCCTTGTATTTGGAGAGAGTATATAATATCAGCCCAGTAAAACATCACAACCCAAGTAATTTTGAAAATTTTGCTTATATGTTGGACAATGCATTCATAAATTTAAAAGAGTTGGGAAAATTCGACGAGTCAGCAGATGGCTCACTTAAGAAGAAACTTATGAAAAAAGTGCCGAAAACAATATCAAGTTTATTTTTACAATGGTGATTTGAAAAGCAAACATTTAAAGGCTTCAAAAAAGAAACATCCGGATAGCACATAACGTTGGTCCAACGTTGGATCAATGCCGAAAAACTTTGCCAAAACGTGGATTTGGAAGTCGGCGCGATGTCGGAGCCAACCGTTGGGCTAACGTTGGCCCAACGTCGACATCTGACGTTGGGCGAGCATCGCATTCTAACGTTGGTCTAACGTAATATTATAACATTACGTTAATCAATTTGTGCTTATCAAATGTATTAAAATTTATTAACGTAATATTATAATATAACGTAATCAATTTTGATGCATTTGGTAAGCACGTGCTTATTATTTCAAATGTAATATTGTTTAAAACTATTACATAAATTTTTTTTTCCTCCAAATAAATTTATTTGTTTATTTGTATTTGAAAAATGAACAAAATGCAAAAGTGAGACAGGTAATTACTAAATTACTATAATGTAACACGAAAAAGCAAAAAACGAAAATTCAATATTAGTAAATGTGGAAAAATCAAATTAGTAGCCTGCGTGACAATTTAAATCATACTTTTTAAACTCGATTTGAATGCTGACAGTGAGAGCAAGCTCACTATGTGTTCAGCGAGTGACTTCTATACTTTAATGATTATTTCGCTGTGAAAAAATCTTCTAGTTTCATTAAATCTTTCCCTACCACAAGCCGCTGACAGCGGCTTTTGTTTTTTAATTATTTTGACTACAGGCCGCTAGTTGCGGCTTTCTGATGTGCCTCATTATTTATCATGTTTTGAACATTAGGACAAATTTATGACTCATTTGACTAATTTATTCAAAAAGTGTACTTAATTCTTTGCATTATTAACAAAAAGTAACAGCCATATTGTATAAATTATAGCAAAGTATGATATTAAAACGTTTGTGGTTTTTCAAACCGCTATTAAAATGAAGTCAGCTAAAGTAACGTACAGTGCCAATGAAGCTTCTAAAATAATGCTTGAATGGCTAAATGAAGATCATAGTGAATCATTATTGGTCTCTAACTGATATATATTGCAGACTTTGGTATAACTCTATGTTTCCAAGAAATATATTTGAAGCAATATACCATACAATGCTTAATGTTGCTTCATCTCAAGAAAGCCATGCAAAAGAAAAAATTGAACCATTTATGAAAAATCTTATACAAATTATCAAAAAGCATTTTATTCATACGAAGATTTTTCTGTAGATGAAATGGTCATTAGATTTAAGGTAGATGGAAAAATAAACAATATAACCCCAGCAAACCAAGTAAATACCATATTAAAACATTTGGTTTGTTTGACAGTACTACTGGCTATGCCTTTAACATCTTTACCTGCTTTGGAAGTAATACATCTTATAACTCTGATACATATCTAATGGGAAAATCGGAAAAAAAATTTGGAATACTAACTTAAACCTCTTGGAAAGGGTCAGTATATTTTTGCTGATAGATATTACAAAACACTATCTTTGATCTCCTATCTAACATCCAAATCATTTCACAACACTTGAACCTTAGAAACAAATTGCCAGAATTTTCCAGATAACATCAAATTCCAAAAAGGATGTAGAATAAAACATTATCAAACATTATTATTGCAGTGAATCTGAAATTCTACTTGTTCAGTGGTAAGATAAGAAAGCTAAAAAACCGATAGTAGCTCTTTCTACTAAGTTTGCAAAAAATGTTGTTGCAGTATCTTCTCGTCGCAAAGGAGTCAGGGAAATACCACAAAATATTCACCGGTACAATCTATCAATAAATAGTTGTGATCATTTAAACCAATCTGTTTCATATTGCAGTAATCAAGGTAGAAAGACAGTTAAGTGGTGAAAAAAATTTTTTAATTGGCTGATAGAAGTAACTCAAGCTAACTCTTACATATTATATTTGTTAACTCGTTCTCATAATTCAAAAAGAATTACTCTAAAAAAATTTAAGGAGAATCTTGTTGAAGAACTAGTTAATTCTTGTATTACCATGATGCCTGATAATTCTACACTTTTAAAAAGAGCACAAATTTCAAATCCAGTCTTAGAAAGATTCAACAATACTATACATCTGCTTAAATATGTTGAAAGCGATAAAAACTGTGTAGTCTGTAGTACTCCTGTCAATAGAAAGCGCACAAATTTTATATATGAACCTCATTTGCGTTCTAAAGATTGTTTTCTAAATTACCATTCCAGATAATTTCTTAAAGTATACAAAAGAATTTTGTTTTTGATTCAATTTTTTTTTCTTTCAATAAAAAGCAACGTTTTTGAACTCCTTGCATTTTCCAGTATAAAATGCTGTGTATTTAATATTTGTATATTTAAAAAGATCTTTTCTTTAGCTTCTTTTATATATATAGTTTGTTATGGTTTCAAACAAATTTATTATTTGAATTTCTATTAGTTTTGAAAAATGTGTGATCTTCTTTTTTTTTTAATCAGAGCGGTGACGGCGAAAAGTTTTTTTAAAAAAACTGCGGTAGTGAAAGAGTTAATGTATTTATTACGTGGAGTAAACTTTTGTGAATGACTTTTAGTGAAATATTTTGAATCGGAAAAAAGTAAAAATTTCTGAAAATAGTAAAGATTCTAATACAGACGCACATAAACTTTGTTAGCTTTTTACAAAAAGTGAGAATTATTAGAGATAAAGGATTTTAAAAGTAAGTAAATGCAAAGTGTGCTATGCTTGGAATACGAGAGCAATGATTAGAGAACTTCTTAACAAAGGATATGGTGATTCTAAAATCTTGATTTAAATAAACAGTTTCAATAATGGTTACGGAGTTTAATGAATAAGGACGAGTAGGTATGTTATATCTTCCGTAGCATAAATGAAAACATTTGTTAGTTGCTTTTTTAACTTGCCAATCATTGAACCATGCCAAAATTTTTTTTAGTGTTTACAAGATCAATGTTGTTGTAATCATTTCTCGATTGATACAACCTAATATCATCTGCAAATAGCCTAATGCCACAATCCATCAGTGCAATAAACTATGTCGTTAATAAATATTAAGAACAATATAGATCCTAGTACAGTTCCTTGTGGTTTACCACTCGTAACTGGAGTGTTTTTAAAATGTGAGGTACTAACACACACATTGGAAGCAATTAGTTACAAAATTTTTAATCCACTGAAATGGTTTGTATTTAATTCCATAGTATTGCAATTTGAACTTTAGTTTAGGATGAGTTACTGAGTCAAAAGCTTTTTCGAAATCAATAAAAGTGATGTCAACTGTTTTTATTAATTACGGCAGTGGTCAATTTGTTTAAGTTTGCCAGCATTTTTAAGCATGGGTGTTTGCAATATATAAAACCGAATTGGTGTTGAGAAAAAGAGTTATTTTCTAACAGATAGTTTTTTTTATGGTTATAGCAATGATTGGTTCCATAACTTTGCAAACGATACAGGTCATTGAAACAGGTTTGTAATTGGTTGGTAGAGAAGGGTTGCTTTACTTAAATATTGAATAAAATATTGCTGATTTTTAAATTTTAGTTATAGCACTAGTGGTCGTTGACATTTTGAACAAAATAGAAAGAAGAATGGTAAATGGTAGTTGCGATTGATTTTAAAAATATTGGAGGGTAACCATCGGGAGATTTGGAAAACTTTGCTGGGAGTTTTAGTAGTAACGAAACGACAGAATCATATGAAAATAATACTTCACTCAAAGAGTTTTGATAAGATGGAAAATCTAATAGAGGACTAACAACATTGTCAGTAATGAAGACAGACGCAAAAAATTCGTTCAAAATACGCGTTTTTTACTATCGTCTAAACAAAGGGAACCATCAGAACGTGCAAGTGGTGCAACATAATGGTGACGCTTTTAAAGTTCTTCAGGAACATCAAAATTAATTTTTACAGATTGGATGTTATTTTGCACTAATATATGTGAGCCACCACCATTGCCATTACGATCACGTCAAAAAATTTAGAAATTGTTTCCATTTAACAATAGCAAGTCTGGAATTTTGTTTTTAAGCCAGGTTTCCGTGATAAGAATAACATCGATCTGTTTCGCAGAAGTATATGTAAACAATGTAGTTTATTGTTAAGTGATCTTGCATTAAAGTATGCACAATTATTGATTTTATTTAGTTGTCCGTTTACATTTTGTTTCGTAGAACTGTGTTTCAAAGAATTATGTTTTAAAGTTTTAACAATGATCTGTATAGGTGTGATGGAACGTTTTATTGGAATATTCTAGAATAGTAAATGTGTTGTTGGAGGTGTTGCTGGTTTTTGATTAACAATGGTGGCTAATGATGTCTGGTTATTTCTTTTATTGTGTTACCTCGAATAACATAGATTGTTGTAGCGCTTGGACTAAGAGCGACGTTACTTTTTTTGCATTCAGTTCTGAGAAGATAAATCTGGTTTTGTCTATTTAAAGTCATATCAGGGTTGATGAATGAACTGTGATCATCAGGGTTGATGAATGAACTGTGATCTACTCTGTTGTTGGTTAAGCAAGAAAAGTGGCTTGTTTAAGTACTCTGTTTCTATCTGATTCATCTGTAAGGATTGCTACTATTGAACTGGGTAGTTCAAGGTCGTTACATTGGATTTGATGCTGAAATGATTTACAATAAAGGTTTGTCTGTCCCTAATAATAGAAATATTTTTTCTGCTTCAGATCTGTCCCGAGCTTTTGCAATTGATGGATCGGTACTGGAAGATTTCTGGGCACCTCGTATAATTATGTTCTTAGCTCTGTTTTCTCGTTGTTTTGATTCGAAGGCTATTGTGTTGATAATGTTTATTTGTTCTTGATGTTTTGGTGTTGTTTTTAAACCCTTGGCGACTACAACGTTCCAAGCATTGGTGTTTCCAGCTGCGGTAAGTAATGGAGTTGTTTTGAGAGTATGAAGTTCCAGATTCAGTTTGGTAATGCGTTCTTTTGAGTCTATCCATAAGTGTGCGTATAATCGCATCTTACTTAGAAGACAATTCTATTCGGAGATTTCCAGTTGCTTTGATCATTTCAAAATTTATATGGGAAAAATTGAATTTTATAGGATAATTACTGTTTAGGTTGTTGCTGATATAGTTTCTTTTTAGTATAAAATGATTTTTAATGCTTTTTAGTAAAGTATTTTATTGTTATAAAAAATAACAATCATTAGTGAAATAAGTTGCTTAATTTTTATTTTAATTTGTGATGTTTTGTAGCCATCTGTTTTTAGGTTTTAATTATTCTCTTGGGATAAAGTGTTTATCAAAAAATACGGTCTGTTGAACGCTAATTATAGTTCCAGAGTTTATAAATAAAAACAGTATAATATCTAACATAAGCAATAAAAATCTACTTTAACTGGTTAAATAGCAGTGTAAATAAATAAATAGACAATAAAAAAACGTAGATAATACTACCATTGATGGTTTGAATAATTTATTTTCATTATAAACGAAAATTAACTTTTATGATAATAAATGAAGCAACTTGAATTTCATAATAACACAGAAAACCAAATTTTTTGTAATAACTATTACAATAACGTTAAAATATTCGTACCTGTAGCAAATTTTAGATACATGGATTTATTGAATAAACTTGCTCCAAACTTGTTATTTTTTTCACTGATATTGTTATAACTTATAACCATTTTACCCAAATGCCTATAACTTAGTATCAAAAGATAGATGCAAGAGTAGGCTAGAAGTTTAAATTAGTCTATAAATATGAGGGGTCTCTAGAAAGCCAGAGCACAGCCAGAGAAAGTATCGGCACACCATCATAACCTTAAAAAAATACAAGTTTTTAACCCGAAAGAGTGTTTTTCTGATAGAATTTGTTATCTTTATACAATAAAAGGTGTTTTAATTTGCTTCCATTCTAATTCCAAATATTTGTGGTCCATCTCAGATTAAAGTGTAGATGTTTTTGTTACGTTTTAAAACCCTCGTAGTGAAATGTTACCTTCTTATAAATATTTTAAGCTTAAAAACACTGATTACATTTTTTGTTTAAAAGTATAAATCATATTTTCTTACTTAACAGCATTTACAAGTGGTGTATAAATTGACATTATGGGCGGGATTTGTGCCACGTTCAACCCCTCCCACGCCAGTCTTCTTCAACTTAAAAAAAAAAAATTTAAAAGAGATTTGAAAAAGGTTTTAAATTGAGTTTATTGAAAAATAGAAATTAGTTTACAAGATTATTTTACTAGATTAGTTAAGGGAGGGGTGTGTGCCACAACTTACGCCCTCTCTCCTCTCCTTCTTATTTAAACTTGAAAAAAATATCGAAAGAAATTTAAAAACGTTTTTAATTTGCGTTTATTTAAAAAGAGAGACATAACTTTACAAATCCTACCACATTACAAGATGACATTTGTCATTTCAATAAAATTTTAAACGTAAACTTAACACTGTATTTAATATGGGCGATGAAATCTGATTGTATTTGAAAGTCTATAACTATTTATAGAACTTGACCACTTTTTATACTACATCTTTTAATTCCATTGAAAACACAAAAAGTATTTAATTAGAACTATTACACTTTTCAATGCTTAATTTTTTAATTATTTTGAATAAAAAACTTCAAATAAATAATTCAAATGTTAGTAATTGTAAAAATTGAGACAAAATGGAAAAAAAAACTTGATAATAGTACATATATATTTTTAATAAAAAAACAAGAATTGTGATGCCTTATGATTGTGTATGTCACCATTCATCACAAAGCTGCCACCATGCTGTCTTCGCCTGCAAACTTCAACGGTTTCTTCACATCGATTTCCCCTTCAGCTGAAGCTTCTAGTACCCCTGTTAGTAGGATGATAAGTCAAGGTAAAGGATTCTTCATCATTTCCTCCTAAATGAACCCATCACAAAAATAAGCGATTGCTAGTCTCAATTGAGTAATACGCACCATATGTAAGCTCTAAATGACAATGAATCATAAATAGATTAGTACTGATTGGCATTATGTAATATTTAATATAAATCAACTATTTGTTAAAGTTATTCGCCTAACAAATAAAATGAAAGACTAATAAATCAACTATGGCTTTAAAAATGTTAATCAAAGTAAAAATTTAAATATTGATATTGATTTTAATTACATTGCACTTTCAAGGATAACATAATACAAATGTATTAAATAGTGTATATAAATAGAAATATTATGAAATAAATAATCATTCAGAATCAAAATCTAAATTATAAATTTACCAGCAGAAGGTTGTGCAAGTCCTGGAGAAGGTTATGAAACTAAATGTAAAAAAAGTTTGCAATTGATAAGAAAGGCATAAACATATATGAATTAATTGTTTTATGCATACATCATGCAAAAACAGATTCGAAAATAATTGTTTTTAAACTTACCAATTGTAGCAGCTGAAGATGTAACTCAAAGTTAGCAAAGGTGCAATAAAAAATAAATTTGCAGTTGACGAGAAATGCATACATATTAAAAAGTAACAATTGTTAAACTTACGATGAAGCTAAAGTTAAAAAGTTGTAATAAAAAGTAATAGTTGATCACTTTAAAATTGTTATTAAATCTATATACAGATTAAAAGTTACTAGTCTTTAAAACTTCAAACCGTGGCAACTGATGAAAGGAGTGAAGAATAAAAATCATATTAATTAAACCAAAGCATACGTACTTGTATTTGTAATTCTCTAATCATTAATAAAAGTTACCCTAAACAAATTTACTAGTATGCTGTGTAGATAAAGATAATAAAAAATTATCTTTATCTACACAGCCTGCTAGTATATTTAAACTAAAGATAATAAAAAATTGTAACATTACACAAAACGCTGTTTAATTGTCAATTCTGTGTAAGATGCCACATTTTCATTAATAAAATGAAAATAAACAATGAAAATATATAAGTGTAAAAATATGAATAAAATATGTTTATAAATAACCTAACATTAGGAATGTATATACTTTGGTTTATACTGGTATAATGGTATTTATTTACTAATGCTGTATACTTTTTTTTATATATAAATTATGTTATATTGGTTGTAGTTTTAAATAAACTATGTTGTTTATACTTATGAAATCTTAAAAATAAGCACAAAGTATGGTAGGATCTTAACAACAAGTAAAGATTAGGCATGCTTGTATAATGATTTGAACAATAATCCACAGTTAAAGAAGTATATAATCGAAGTAAAAAATTATGATAATAATATCTTTCATTATATTTGAAAAACACTAACAAGTTTTTTGTTAGGAATAAACCAATGAAGTATCTGATTTATGTACTTATTTATATGTGGTGTGTTAATAAAATTGTCAACTGATACGATCAGTTAATAATCCATTCAAAAGCAAGAATTTTAATCTGAAACATTATTCTTTTTTTTCATGCTACACATGAAAAAAGATTAAGGTTTTATCATTTATCAATAGTTTTTTTATTTAAAATAGTTATAATATTATTATGAAAAAAAAAAATTAAACTTAATGTCTGCGAAAGGGTCTAGAAAAACATTTTTCAGTTTTATCCATTATAATTTAGATCTAATAATAAAAATCAAAATAATACAATATTCGCATTATTTTGAAAGTTTTTATACAAGTTATATTAATATGAGCTGTTACAAGTTCAACAACATCAACAACAAGCTGCAATTTTTTCATGTTGCAGTCAACAGCTTCAGTATTAATATCATATTTATTCCAGCAAGAAATAGTTTAAACTATATCTATACATAAATATCTTGATAATATATTCTAATACACAACAGACATCCAAATTAGTGCACACCTACATTTAGATTAAACCCTAAAAAATCCTCCCTAAACATTTTTGCAATAGAAAGAACCTTACTAGTAAAAACTTGCGCTCATAAGGGAAAGCAGGTGCAGACACTTTCTTTCACCAATGAGCGTAAGTGCTTTATGGGCGACCTAGCTGTTTAAAAGTCATTGTGTAATAAGTTTTTCCTAATTTTGCTCAAAAGGACTCAGCTTAAAATAATGTTTATTTTATTATAAAAAAAATAATAAATAAAAAAGCTTTTTTGTATTTAACCCTAATAAATTACTTATATGATTCTTTATAACCGTAAAAGAAAAGAAAAAAAAGGAGGAAAATTTTATACAGTTTTAGGAAAACCACTCTAGGTTTATATCACGATTAAACAAAATTGTAATACAATTTAACATTTCTTTCTAAGAAATAAAATTTTATGTTTTAATAACAGCGGTTTGTAAATAAAGATATGTTTATTCAAGATTCAAATAATAATAAAAAAAAAATTAAATGTCAACGCAAAACATTCAATAAAACGTAAACTACGCATACAGGGGAAAACATATTTTTGCCTTACGCAACTTTTATAACTTAATAAAAAAAAGTGTGGAGTTTTTAGGAAAAAATACTCATAATGATTACCCAAATTTTCAATTTAATTTTACTATCAACGCAAGTTTTATGTTATCAATCATCAATAGCTCAGAAAAATCGTGGATCACAAATAATACCTAAACATTACGAATCACCGGTATTTCGATTTGCAAATCATTATGCTCATCACATGGTTTTGCAAAAAAGTCCATATAGATCAATTATTTGGGGTTTTGGACAAGAAAATAGTGACGTAATTATAGAGGTAAAAGAAAAACGCTATCAGACTGTCGTTCAAAAAAGTAAGTCTAACTTATAGTAAAACTTATGCACCGTTAAAAAAGTTAATCTTTATTATACTTGATCATCAGTAATAAATCATGTATTTTTTTATTAGTGGTAATCCAGGAGGTGCGTATACATTTTATAGTTTAACGGTTACAGTCGCGGAAACTAGAATTTATTGGAACAAACTCTTTAGTGCTAGAACTTTACTTTTTTCTGATTCGTAAAAGTATAGAATTATTTTATGCAGGGTTATAAACATACAACTATAGAATTAAAAATTGTCGAGATATTGAAAAATTTAATTTTGAGTTTTTTTTATGCAGGGTTATATACATACAACTATTTAATTAAAAATTGTCGAGATTTTGAAAAATTTAATTTTTTAGAGACTTTCAAAAAATTGCAAAAGTTGTAAATTTAGTCGTATATGCTTTTAAAGAAAATTTAAACAAAAAAAATTTATATAAAATTAATGAGGGGAGATTTTTAGAAAATTGGGCTTTTGCTTAAAGTTTTTGACGAATGGTGCTACTATTATAAAATGCAAAAAAATATCTATCTAATAAAATCGAAATGTAAATTTATGAATTATACTATTTTTATATCATAATTATTACTTAATAATAAATTAATATTACGTCGTATTACAAATAATATAGCCATTTTTTAAACACTGTATATTTCACTTAGAAAATTACAAATGGATTTACTTGACACAGCATGCTATTGCCATAAACAAACTCCCCTTCCCCAAGACTGCAATTTTGCTTGCCATCAACTCCGACCTAAATAACGTACTTATATAAATAACATATAAAAACAATTTGAGATAAAATTGTTTGTTATGTATCTAATTTAAAGTAACTTGAGTAGCTGAATCAAACATACATAATTTGCTTACTTAGTTTGCCTAACTCTCTCCATCATAACTAATTCTCTCCTATACCTAATTCTCTCCATCAAAACTAATTCTCTACTATACCTAATTCTCTCCATCATAACTAATTCTCTCCTATACCTAATTCTCTCCATCATAACTAATTCTCTACTATACCTAATTCTCTCCATCATAACTAATTCTCTACTATACCTAATTCTCTCCATCATAACTATATATACATTTTTGATATAACTATTTAAAAAAAACCTTATTTATTTCAACAACAATTTATAAAAAGGAATTTTTTTGAATTCAAAAACTAATAATGTCAAAATCTAGAAAAAAAAATTTTTAATTTTTTAACATGAACTAATGCAAGTTATTATGCAAGTATTATATGCATTATGCACAACTGTGTAAAGTATTTTTGTATATATAATTTTACATCTTAAATTATTCAAGTTAAACTTATATCTTAATAACTTATTAAAGAAATTCTTAGTAAGACTAAAATTTAAAAACAATCTTGAACCGTAATTCAAGTTTTTTGCAATCAAAAGAACAAAAAAATGTGAAAGGCCTTGTTAAATGGTACAGCAGGAAAAAAAGTTCTTTAGAATTTCTATAAACTTTTGAAACATTTGACTATAGAAATTTTATAGAATTTCTATAAAATGTCTATTAATTTATAATGGAATTGCTGTAAAACTTCTATAGATGCTATGAGATAAACGTAAATACAGGCTTTTTAGCTGTCTTAGCTATAAAACCTTCTAAAAAAGAAGTAAAAATTTTTTTTAGGATTTTTTAAAGAATATAACAGAGACATAGAAATTTTCAGAATTTTATAAAATTTCTCTAAGCCATATGTTTCAAAAGTTTATAGAAATTCTATATAACATTTTTTCATAGGATTCCGTGGTTCTCTGTGATAAAGCCTTAAGCACTTCTTGGAGTACCAAAATAACTAATAAACTGAAATAAATAAAAAAGACGTTTAAAGCCAATTTTTAACCACAACTTTTTAAATTAAAAGACAGGTTTTTAACTGTTAAATGCAAAACTAACAAACAGGTAACCTTATAAATTTTCTAGGTATATTATTTCTGACATAAATAATATACCTAGAAAATTGTCTGAACTAATGAGTCAGAAATAATATACCTAGAAAAAAAGTCTGAACTAATGAGTCAGAAATAATATACCTAGAAAATTGTTAGTCTCAAATACACTAATAAAATTTATAACCTACTTAAAATAGAGGCAATGTTATTTTAAAATGTTTCTATTGATTATTTTTATTGCCTGTTTTATTGACCGTCATGAAAAGTCTGAACTAATGAGTCAGAAATAATATACCTAGAAAATTGTTAGTCTCAAATACACCAATAAAATTTATAACCTACTTAAAATTGAAAGTATTTCACCTTGATAGAAATACTCGTATCTATACTCAAAAAACTATTATATATCTAATAAATGCTTTAAATATGTCATACAAAACATTAATAACGTTAATGTTTATTGAAGTGTTGTGCTAATGTTGTCACAAGAAAAATTGAAAATCAATTGGCCTTTATTACAACGTTTCACAAAAAACGCTAACGAAAGTTTTTCAGTTGGCACCAATGACGTATCAATGTTGTATTATTTTTACTTTGCTGTTGTATGTCGATTTGACTTTTAACGAGTTCGGGTGCCCACTGGGTTTATATTCAGAACACTGTTTTTGAATTTTTTAATGAAAAAAAATGTGTGCTCTTTATTATATTGAATGTATAGTTAAAATTCGTTAAAAATTAAAACAAAGTTATTGTCAAAAAGTGAAAAATATAAATATAAATATAACTGAAAAATATACTTTTTTTTATTTTCTTAATAAAATTAAAAACATTTACTTCCATTAACATCTAACATGAAGAAGTTTTTCTTTATGTTAGATGTTAGTGAAATCCTTATCTGCATATTCAATAATGCAGATGATTTTTTAGTCACCGATGTCAAGTTAAAATTTAATTAAAAGCTTTATAAATACATTTATATACTTTTTAATATAAAACGAAACTTTAAGTCTTTTTAACGTTTTAGTTTATGGCAAAAGATTATTTTAACAAGCATTTTTGAATAACCAAAGGCATAAAAATCCAATATTTTTTGTTTAAAACAGGCGTTGATACGCAATATTTTAGCTTAATTTATATTATCCTAGTTATTTACATTGTTTTTTCATTAAAATGTTTTGAATTACAAAATATATATCAAGGCAAATGTGTTTGGCCGAAGCCCAAATCCAATGCTACTCCATCAATAACGCAAATTGCATTTAGCTGAACCTGTATACTTAAGAAATGATTGTTTTAGAATATTTTTATTTAGTAAAATATGTTATGAACAGTTTGACAAAATTTAGTAAAATATTTTATGAACGATTTGACAAAACCAATTTATATTTAAACATAGCAAACGTTAAGAGTAGTTTTGTTCTATGATTGTGTAACTCTATGTGTAAAAAAATAGCAAACTTTAAAACTGAGTATTTATTATTTATTACTATTTATTATTATTTTTTCAAACTTTCAAACTTTTATTTTCCGTAGTAGAACAAAACTTTAATTTGAGTTTCTTTTTTTAGTTTGAAAATCTCTGAAATGTCAAATAAAATTGTTTTGACAGAAACCAACTTAATCTATTCCTTTTATTTTGAAACTGGAAAAACCACCAACCAACCCACCTTAATATATTTTGTATTTGAGGAGCCCATTTGCAAAACGCGTTAAGTCACAAAAATAAAAATTCTAATAAACTCTAGATAATTTTATTTCCACACTCTATATACTGAAATCTATCATTTATTTAAATATTGAACCAAATGAAAAACTTTGGTTCTAAAAATGGGCAAAAAAAATATAAATATCTGTTAATGAGCAACCAAGAGTAGTTTAGTTTTTCATTGTTTTCTCGAAGTCAGGGTTAGGGTTTCATTGTTTTCTCGAAGTTAGTTTACTCAAACTTAGCGCGTTTTGCAAATTCGCTCCTCGATTTTTTTTTATGGTTAACCATTTAATTTGACACCAATATAAGCATTAAAATTATAAGTTTAACAGTACTTTTTTCTTTGTACTTCGTTTAGTACTTTATTTGACCTTTTATTTACTTCATTTAATACTTTTTTTTCCTTTTTAGCAGCTGTCCATTAATTACGTCACCAATTTTTTGCCATTTTTTACCTCCCACCTCCCATATGTCAACAACCTGCCAAACTTTCAGCGACCCCCTATAAATATTACGTCAACAATTAATTTACCCCTATCCCCCTTTATATATAGTATATATAAAAAACATCGTCGAAAGATTGTGTTATATAAAAAATGATCATTCTGTTTTTTTGCTCTGTTGTTTCATAGGCAGTAGTATGATGATGATGATCTAAACTCGAGTTTTTTAGTAAAATATAAATATATTCAAATGGAAACAATAAACTGTGAAAATTAATTAGTTAAGGTGGTTATAAAGTAAATATAACCACCTTAGTATATCTAACTTTTTCGACTTACCAAAATTAGTAGTAAGGCTAAATAATGCTTAATTTAAAACGTTCAAATAAAAATTTCTTTACCTTTTTTAATGTGTTAATTCAGCATTAAATGCAAAAAAATTAATAAAAAAGAAAGCTACATTTTCTAAGCTTTTTCATGGCATTACAAGCTAAAACATAACGCATTAATGGATTATAGGGTAATAAACAAAAGTATACTAGAAAAACTTTAAATAATAATTATTTTTAAATTGGAAGCACTTTTAATTTTAAAGGAAATTTTTGATGCAAAAACCTTTGTTAGATATAAATAGATTTTACCAAAAAAGAAAAATTATCAGATTTGTTAAATTTTAATATAATTGAAATAGCTTATCTTTATTACGAGTTAAAAAAAACGTTATAAAAGCCATTTTTTTAATTCTGAAATTTTACAGAAAGATTTTATTTATAAATAGATTTCCAGCCGGAATTACTTTACTTATAGCTTTTTTATATTTATAGATGGCTTTTATTCAACTATTTGTTTCTAGTCATAATTTTCTTTCCTTTTTATTACATTAATATATTTCCATTTTTACATCAACATTTTGTTTTCATATATCTTTAACCTTGCTAATTTTCATAATTTTCTATTATTCCTCATTGTGTACATAAAAACAGTTGAGTTAAAAGCTGATAGAGAAACTGATTAAAATGCATTGTATAAAAATAATAAACAACTGCGTTTATTTAGATACACATCCAGTAATTTTATCTTTCCTTTTGATTTTTGTATTAATTTGACAAAAGCTACTCTGTTAAACTTTTTAATTATTTGAATTTTCAGCATAAAAATACTAAGTTTCAGTAGCAAATATAAATACCTTTTCTGTTTGTATTGTTGTATACTATTGATAATTTATCTACCCTTTAATTTACACTATTTAAAACAACTTTTTCTGATTAATTACCCAACAAAATAAATTAATACAAAAAAAGTATTTTTTTATATATTTTTTTAACTTTTAGGCAAATTTAATAGATAATAAAAAATGCCCCGTCCCCTTAAGGGATGGTGGTGCACATTATGTTAAA